>NC_056744.1:1820878326-1821119298 GCF_019279795.1 Protopterus annectens
TAGAAGAGGCTTCGTCGTCGGTTTTGGACCTCGGATGCCTTCCCTTTCTTTGTCTTTGCGTTTTTTTATAAATTCCGGTCGTCGGTTGTTCTGATATCATTATGTAATTAAACCTTCGGCCTAAATAATGTAATGCAAAATCAAACCAACGTTTAATAGTGCGTTTGTTGAATCTAGCTCAAAACTGACAACTAGTAACGTCGTGGTCAGGGCCTAGGCAAGGAATACAATGCGGTATTTGCTTCCCACAAGAAATACAATTGTTAACTTTGTCTGACATTGGTCTGAGGCAAGAAAAGTTTCCCCAACGGGGTACTTAGCTTTAAAGAAGACTTCGGTTTCCAAATTTTCGTAATTTCAGGAGCTGGCCGACCGGCACTTGCGAACTGCTTCTGCTTCGGGCACTGCGCGGCAAAAAAGACTGAAGAAAATGGCGTCGGCTGTGTCTTATATACCCCTGTCGCACTGACGTCAGGAAAGAAAGCGACAACCGACGCCGGACCTAGATTTTGGAATTCGGCCGACCGAGAACCCGCCTGACGGCAGAGAACCCATCTGTGATTACTGCAGCTGTATGCACGATGAACATCTGCTTTTGCTTTGGGTACCGCGCGACAAGAAAGACTGAAGAAAATGGCGTCGGTTGCATCTTTTATACCCCTGGCGCACTGACGTCAGGGAAGAGGCAACAGCAACCGACGCCAGACCTAGACTTTGGAACTCGAGCCGACTGCGGGTAGCTTGCCAGCAGGATAACCCAAGTGTAATGACTGCAACAGTGAAACACTATGAACATCTGGCAGTTTAAAGCCCTAATGGCCAAGGTTGCAGAAGTGTAAACCTTCTTACCCCATCTATCCAGCGCCCTGGAGTCTCTATCAGAAAGGGCAGGATTTTTAGCAGTAGAAGCCTTAATGCCCTTGGGCCCCTGTGAAATAGTCTCTGGATCTGCAATCGGATTTTTAAAAAGGAACTTGTGGGAGTCAGGGACCCTGTAGTATCGGTCAGGTTTTCTGGGAGCAGGAGGCAGGAAATCAGGGGCCAAACTAGATTCCGAAAAAGCATCTCCAACAAGGTCTAGTACAGGACGACTAGCTAAAGGCCTATGCTGAGGTAGGAGAAGGAAATCCCTAAGCCTCTTTTTTTGAATCAGAAAAATCCTGACTTTCCCAGTGGAAATGCTCCCTTAGAGTATTGTAAGGTTTCCCCAAAAGAAAAATCCTCAGGAGGGGAAGCAGAAGGAATGGAGTCCTCTGCATCAGAATCTTCATAAGTAGATAAGGGCAAATGCAGATCACCAGATCATCAGAAAAAAACTGAATCCTGATCAGAAGATTCATAATCAACTTCAGTCCTAGGCCTCTTAGAAGGGGGAGGGATTGGCTACCCCAGATTAGAGTTATTAGATCTTCAGCCATTCTTATCATTTGTTTTTTTAGGCATAAAGGCCTGAGCATGTGGCCGAGGCGTCGGTTTTTTAGGTATGAATTGAGATTTAGGCCTAAGTAAAGAAGGGGGTGTCGATAGGCCTGAATACACCCTCAGAAGCCGGTGCCTGCACAGCAGCTCCAGATCCATCCAAGGTAGAGACATCCGTGGGTTCCATAGTTGAAGCATCTCGCGACATACCGGACTCTGAATGGGTATCAGTAGAGGCCTGCGAATCAGAAGTAGCGGGTATCAGGGGCTGCGAAAGCACCTCACTGAGTACCGGCGAATGGCTTAGAAGTGTCGTCGGCAGTTTTGGACCTCAGCGACCTGTCTCTGTGTTTATCTTTGTGTTTTTTTGGAATCCCGGTAGTTGGATGGCTAACTGATGACATTTCTGGAAAATTAAACCGAGAACAAAAATATTTTAGAGCCGAAAATAAACAGACGGATAGTGCGCTGATTAAATAAAGTACAAAACCGGCAGAAAGATACTTCGTGGTCGGGGCCTAGGCAAGGAATACAGTACGAATGAAAATCTTTATGAGGTATTTGCTTTCCACAAGTAATGCAATTATTAACTTTTACTGACATCGGTAAGGAGCAAGAAAAAGTTTGTCCAACGCGGTACTTAGTTTTAGTTGAAGACTTCGGTTCTGAAACTCGAAAACGAAAATTTCAGGAGTTGGCCGACCGGCACTTGCGAACTGCTTCTGCTTCAGGCACCGCACGGCAAGAAAGACTGATGTAATGGCATCGGCTGCATGTTTTATACCCCTGACGTCAAGGAAGAAGGGACAGCAACTGACGCAAGACCCAGGACTTTGTTTATCAGACCGAATGAGGGCTACCTGCAAGCAGATAACCCAAATGTAATGACTGCAACAGTGAAACATGAAGAACATCTGCAATGGCAGGGGGTGGTTAGAAACAGTTTACTCAAAGGGAGCTGGGGTCAGTTGTTCTAGGACACACAAGATACCATGTGAAAGAAATTTACTTTCTTTGAGGACTAAAATGCACATCTCCACTTTTAAGAAATCTTCATGTAATTTAGGGTGGGGTATTTGTCCAAGGCCAGGTGGGCTGAGACAGCAGATGCATGAACTTTTGTCCACAGCCGCATGTGCACTATTTAGTTTGGGGTGGGGGAGAGACTTGTCTAAGCTTAGTTGAGCTAAGACCAGTGCCACGTGCACTACTCAGTTTGGGATGGGGGAAGAGATCTGTCTAAGGTTAGGTGAGTTGAGACCTGTGCCGCATGCGCACTACTTAGTTTGGAGTGAGGGGATTTGTCCAAGGCCTGGTGGGCTGAGAACAGTGCCACATGCGCACTACTTAGGTCTTGTTGTCTGCAGAAGCAAGACATGGAGAATCTTTTACACCAAGTATGACTTCATGGAGTTTGGTTTCCTAGCCTCCCCTCAATATTTATCACATCCTCCGAATAAGTGTGCTTAGTTGGGATTAGGGTAAAATCATCCAAGCTGTCTGCATTAGGGTGCCAGGTTGGAGTATAAAAGGGATCCTTTGTTGCATGAAAGTCCATCTGCTGAAGCAGCACTTGCCTTCTCATCTTCGTTAAGCCGTGTGGAAGGCAGAAACAGTGCTGTCTGGTTAAGAGTATTACCGTAACAGCTTCTACCCAGTCTACCTTGATTTTCAGTAATTCCCTGAGGATCAGGGTATTGGTAGAAAAATGTAAAGAAACATACATTTCCACTTCTGAGAGAATGCATCTTTCTTTCAGGGCCCCTGGAGTTAATTTCCTGCAGGAGTTCTCCAGTTGCCTCTTCCGTGGTGAGACAAAAAGGACCATTTCTGTAATGCATTATATATCCTGGTCGGATACAAGCAGGTATCTGTTTAACATAGATTCATAGGTTCTGTGATCTGCTCAGCCTACCTACACAGTATTTCCTTGGAAAGGGTTTAAGACTATGAGACATGCCTGCCTCTTGGATGGCAGGATTTGCATCAGTGGGGCTTCGCAGTTTAACAGACCACATTCACTGTAGTACTGTCTTGCAAGTATAAGGAGGGACACACTCCCAATTTTGAATGGACACTTTCAGTGCCTGGATTTTAGACTTTTTTTAAAATTAATTATGTGCTTCTTCCTCAAATTCTGGTACCAGGTGTACTGCACTTGAAAGTGGTCTCACTACGTGAGCCTCCAGCCTAAACTGGAAGAATTATGTGCTGAAGCTCAGTGCAGGCTGGGGTGATGTAAAGGGCACTCCCAGGCTGAGCCAAGAGAGACCCTAACAGAGAAGGCAGCAGTGTGAACTGCTCTGTGGGAAAAAGAGGGTATTCCCAAACACAGAGTACTTAGAAACTGCAATTCACAGCCAGTTTGCAGAATCTTTAAGAGACACTGATCCTGTGTAATCTTTTCAAAATTCCGCACAAAGAAGGCTAAGTACTCTACTATATCTTCTGATGAGGTAAGGGAAGAAGGGTGGAAAGATGGGTGAGTTGGGGTTGAAGCCTGGCTGGGTCATGGCTGTTCCTTCAAGTCTCTCTCTCTCGGTATTACCTACCATTCCTTTACAAGCTTGCCATTTTCCCCCCTCTACCACCTTTATTCCTGTCTTGCTTGGGGCATAAAGGGCAAATGTTTGTGGGATAATTTCTGCTGAACTTGGATACCTGGGATTGAAACTGCTGATTCTCCAGCTGCATAGCTTTGCCCTTCTCAGGTAGTCTTTTGAAGACACCTTCAGCAGGGGATTCAAAGATGCACTTGTCCTTTGTGGCATCAAGGAGTGCCATATTTACATGGTCTGGTAGGCATGAGTCTTCAGTCAGCCATATCTCATGGCAGACCCAATAGCAGCTGCCCTGTAGAATGCATCAATACAGCATCAAATTTAAACCTTCTGGCTGCTTGGTAATCTGAACAGAGATTACACAATTCCAGATTCGCCTGTTTCAGAGCCTTAATCAAAATCCCCTTTGGCTTTTCTTCTCCAGCAGGAAATGCTGGTATGCAAAGATGTGGGTCTGGCAGCTCAAGGCACCGAAGTGTATATTCTTTACTCAAAATCTACTGTGTATTCTACTGACTGGGTTCCTGGCTGGAGACAGAGGAATCCTTGTTGGAATCCAGGGACTTCACAACTGAATCAGCTAGAAGACTCTTGTATAAAAACTTACAGGAAAACCTGACCCTGCGAAATGTTCATGCTTCCTGTGTGCATGGGGGAGGTCATCTGGCACCATAAATGAATGCATTAATAAACATACCCTCCAAGTCATCCATAACTGAAAAGCAAATGCCCTAGGCTCAGGTAGGACTCTTTCTAGTAGCTTGGAAATGTCTTCTGCTGAGAGTTCCCATTGACTGGGTGGAAAATCGGGAACTTTTTTAATTCTTCAATGGAGAAAGGGAAAATGGTAGAGAATAGCCTCTGAAAATGATGATCACCACCCAGGAATTCACGGTTATGTTTTGCCAGGATTGTGGGTGCAAAGACAAGCTCCCCCAGACTAACCACACTGTAGCAGTCGGACAAACCCTGAAAGGGTGTGGAAAGGGCTTTTCAGTAAATACACCGCAAAAGCCCTGGTTATGCAGTCCCCTCTGTTTCTAGGACTGTGTCAATTATAACTGCCTCCCATTCACTAAAAGATCTGTCCACCAAGACTGTCTAGATAGGAGCTCAGCCCTCTGATTCCTAGAGTAGGCCCTGAGGAGTGGGAAAAACAGATTTCCACTGAAAAGAGTGTCTTACCATCTTGCTGACTCCTGTTTAGCATGTCTTCTACTTTTGACACAAGCAGAGCAGTGCCATCAAAGGGGGCACTGACGAAGAAGTCTAAAATCACAAAGCCGCATTAAGGTGTGATGATGTTTGGTGATGCTGGTGCCTGCTGCTCTGGTCACGCCATCGGCTGCATTAGAAAGCAGTCACATGGTTACACTGGAAGTAGACTGAAGGGCACAAAGCTAGCAGTCCTCAGTCTTCTGAATATCTGCAGGCAGGTTACCAGAGACAGACTTGGAAAGCTCCTTGGTCTGGTCTCTCTGAAATCTGGTAACATGGGCCAAGTAATTCAGCACTCTGTCTGAAGGTCGCGGAAGCATACATCTGTTTCCTAAATCAGTCCCACAGCCTTAGACTCCTTGCTAGGGGGATAGACTGAAGAACTTTCCTCTGATAGCTGCTTTTTAGTGGCTGTCAGGGGGATGGACTGAAGAACTTTCCTCTGATGGTTCCATTTTAGTGGCTGTCAGGGGGACGGACTGAAGAACTTTCCTCGGAAGGTTCCTTTTTAGTGGCTGTCACTATGACCATCACATCAAACAGTGGATCTTTGCTTCAATGCTTTCATTCTTTTGGTGCTGCCAAAATCCTCTCACGTTTTTTGGGAATGGATTCCACCACTTCAGGTACTTCCATGCCCACTGAGCCATGATCTCAAAGAGTGGGTCACACCAGGTGGTACCACCCAGGATGATATTAAGCCAGAACCAAAGGCTTCCAGGAACACAGATTTGTCTGGGGACAGATTATAGGTGGATCATCCCCCTCGCTGCTTCATCAATTTGAAGATCTCACTGAAGGTGATGTCTTCTGAGGGGGATCAAGGGGAGACCTCACCTTCCCCCAAATCTATATCTTCCGTTAAAGACTCTGGATAAGAGTAAGAGCTTCCACTTGCATGTCTATTTCTTATGAAATGGTTCCAATGAGACATTGGAAGGTTCTGAATCAGACTGGGAGTTAATGTGGTCTTAGAAGCCTATGGTACTGACTGTCCCTGAGTGACAGGGAGACGAAGTAAAACCCAATTTCTGCTGGGGGTAAATTTAACTGAACTGGATGGATGTGCCTTCTCTCTGCATCACTAGGATCCCCTCAAAACCCTAGAAGACTGAGGACACCATCGGATCTGTAGGCATCCTTCTATCCGCAGACAAGAAAGAAACCTCAGAACAGACTGGTCTTGAACCTGGAAGCCAATCTTGAGGCCAAGCTATTGAGTGCTGTAGTGCAGATGGAAATGGATGGCTCAGACAACATTGTTGATGACCCATTTCCCTCAAGCCCTGACTCTGAAGCTTCGGCTCACAGTCTCCTCTGGATTCAAACACATCTTGAGTCAAAAAACGAATGGAAGCTATCAGAGTCAAAGTAATGCAGACTATCTACTCCCACAAAGACATTTCAGGATAGATCTGATCCAAATTAGTCAAGTACAAAGGGCGGACCAGGACTGAAGGTGGAGGAAGGGTAGCTGGCCCAAGACTTGGCACATTCCGAGAAGATAGTACAGACAGAACCCAGAGCTGTATTCCATATTCTAAGGAACTTAATCATCCTGTTGAAATCTTCCTCGGTCAGGCATCAGGATGACCGTGCAGAAGAAGCCACCAAAGGTGGTCTCGAACATCTCTGTTCCTAGAGGATGGGTCTGGAAAGAACCAGGACAGAGAAGATGACAGATGGATCTGATAGACTGTCACTTCTGACCACTCAGGAACTTTCAGACCTGAAGGAGGACAGCAGTGTCAGATCCAAAAAGTGCTTCATCTTTCTAAATCAGATGCCTTCCTTCTCTTTCTTCAACCTTTCTAAATCACATGCTTCCTTCTCTTTCTTACACCTTTCTAAATCAGATGCTTCCTTCTCTTTCTTACACCTTTCTAAATCAGATGCTTCCCTCTCTTTCTTACACCTTTCTAAATCAGACGCTTCCCTCTCTTTCTTACACCTTTCTAAATCAGACGCTTCCTTCTCTTTCTTCAGCCTTTCTAAATCAGACACTTCCTTCTCTTTCTTACACCTTTCTAAATCAGATGCTTCCCTCTTACACCTTTCTAAATCAGATGCTTCCCTCTTTCTTACACCTTTCTAAATCAGATGCTTCCCTCTCTTTCTTACACCTTTCTAAATCAGATGCTTCCCTCTTTCTTACACCTTTCTAAATCAGATGCTTCCTTTCTCTTTCTTGCACCTTTCTAAATCAGTTGCTTCCTTCTCTTTCTTACACCTTTCTAAATCACATGCTTCCCTCTCTTTCTTACACCTTTCTAAATCAGATGCTTCCCTCTCTTTCTTACACCCTTCTAAATCAGATGCTTCCTTTCTCTTTCTTGCACCTTTCTAAATCAGATGCTTCCTTTCTCTTTCTTACACCTTTCTAAATCACATGCTTCCCTCTCTTTCTTACACCTTTCTAAATCAGATGCTTCCCTCTCTTTCTTACACCCTTCTAAATCAGATGCTTCCTTTCTCTTTCTTACAACTTTTTAAATCAGATGCTTCCCTCTCTTTCTTCAGCCTTTCTAAATCATATGCTTCCCCCTCTCTTTCTTACACCTTTCTAAATCAGATGCTTCCTTTCTCTTTCTTACACCTTTCTAAATCAGATGCTTCCTTTCTCTTTCTTGCACCTTTCTAAATCAGATGCTTCCTTCTCTTTCTTACACCTTTCTAAATCACATGCTTCCCTCTCTTTCTTACACCTTTCTAAATCAGATGCTTCCCTCTCTTTCTTACACCCTTCTAAATCAGATGCTTCCTTTCTCTTTCTTACAACTTTTTAAATCAGATGCTTCCCTCTCTTTCTTCAGCCTTTCTAAATCATATGCTTCCCCCTCTCTTTCTTACACCTTTCTAAATCAGATGCTTCCTTTCTCTTTCTTACACCTTTCTAAATCAGATGCTTCCTTTCTCTTTCTTACACCTTTCTAAATCAGATGCTTCCTTTCTCTTTCTTACACCTTTCTAAATCAGATGCTTCCTTTCTCTTTCTTGCACCTTTCTAAATCAGATGCTTCCTTCTCTTTCTTACACATTTGTAAATCAGATGCTTCCTTCTCTCTTACACCTTTCTAAATCAAATGCTTCCCTCTCTTTCTTACACCCTTCTAAATCAGATGCTTCCTTTCTCTTTCTTACACCTTTCTAAATCAGATGCTTCCCTCTCTTTCTTCAGCCTTTCTAAATCAGATGCTTCCCCCTCTCTTTCTTACGCCTTTCTAAATCAGTTGCTTCCTTCTCTTTCTTACACCTTTCTGAATCAGATGCTTCCTTCTCTTTCTTGCACCTTTCTAAATCAGATGCTTCCCTCTATCAGACGCTTCCTCTCTTTCTTACACCTTTCTAAATCAGATGCTTCCCTCTCTTTCTTACACCTTTCTAAATCAGATGCTTCCTTTCTCTTTCTTACACTTTTCTAAATCAGATGCTTCCCTCTCTTTCTTACACCTTTCTAAATCAGATGCTTCCTTTCTCTTTCTTACACATTTCTAAATCAGATGCTTCCTTCTCTTTCTTACACATTTCTAAATCAGATGCTTCCCTCTCTTTCTTACACCTTTCTAAATCAGATGCTTCCTTTCTCTTTCTTACACTTTTCTAAATCAGATGCTTCCCTCTCTTTCTTACACCTTTCTAAATCAGATGCTTCCTTTCTCTTTCTTACACATTTCTAAATCAGATGCTTCCTTCTCTTTCTTACACATTTCTAAATCAGATGCTTCCTTCTCTTTCTTGCACCTTTCTATATCAGATGCTTCCCTCTCCTTCTCCTTTTTTCCTTCTCTTTCTCCTTTTCTGCCTTTTGGCCTCTTATCCTTGTTTGCTGGAGAAGAAGCTGAAGTGGAAGGTATTAAAGACCCTGTTTGTGGATGGAGAAGATCCTTGACAATGAGCTTTTCCCTCCTGGTCAGGAGAGTTGTAAAGCTAAACAAAGCACAAACCTTACACTGAGTGTCAAGTTGGGCAGTGCCCAAACAATAAAACATACGTGGATCCTTGGGGGAAGCTTGTGTCCACACTGAGCACTTTTTAAATTCTTGGCCGTCTACCATAATGTCTACTATCACTGCAAACTAAGCATAAGCTAACAAACACTGTTTTGTGTGTGTGTGTGTAATAACATACACTAGTCTAAATCCTATGAAAACACTAAAAAACTCTATAAAAATTTTGAAAAAACACACTAAACTTTACAGTCATAATATCTATTTATCTATCTTAACCCTAACCTTAACTCTACATCTAAACTGGAGAGAAAACTTTCTTGGTAGTGGAAGAAGTGAACTATAAGTAAGGGATATCCACGAAAAAGGACAGAGCAACAAGCAAGCCCTTAAAAAAATTACAATTTTTTCAGGAAACAAACAAGATCTGTGGTACTGAAGTGGAGTAGAGAGAATTATGGGTAGGGGGAAAGTCACAGCCTTGGAACAGAGAAGCTTCAGAGTCGGTGTCTAGGTCACAGTCGATCAGATTAGACAACCCACAGTTGAACTGGATGAAACTAGACAATACTGGATCTACACGTTAAACTAAAGTTGCACCAATTTTCACTAGGAGAAAGGCAGGCTCTAATGAAGGAAATATGAGAAAGTTCAAAGAAGCTTAAGACAACAGAAGTTGACAAACACCAAGGAAAGATGGTTTCCCAAAGGACATATGGAAAACAAAAGCAGTAAAAGAATAGTTGTGTAAAATCTTACCATGACCATAGATGTCCTCTTCCACGTTGCAGTACTCTTGGTGTGGGGATTTCCTGCCTTCAGGCGACTCGTACGTCGACTCCTATGCTTGGCTTTTGCAGCTGCATGGGACGTCACATGTAGGGCCATAAACCAGAGACCTTAACTGTGACGTCTGCACCCACAATCCTCAGAACTTGAACCTAAGCAGGCAAAGTAGATGGCCCAACAGGATAGGCTGCCAAAAGTGACATGTAGAAGGCCCTGGGTCTCTTCTGTAATGGAGAGAAGCATCAGGGACCAGTTAGACCGGAAGAGTCTGTGAGGGGGAATGGTGGGTGGGAAGGAATACTACAACATGGAAGAGAAGGACACCTATGTTTATGGTAAGATTTTACACAATTATTCTATGTCATTCTATTTCTATGTTGCAGTATACTTGGTGTGGAAGAGTACCACAGCTTAGGTTTGATGAAAGGGTGGCGGATGCAGAAGATGATTCCACAAAACCTTGTAGAATTGCCCTGGCAAATCCTGCGCGTGCTTTGGAGATTTGGTCCAATTTGTAATGTTTGGTGAAAAGTGTGGCTAGTGGACCATGTAGCTGCTTCCATAATGGAAGCTGTGTCCATGCCTTTTTGGAAGGCCTTGGAAGTGGACACTGCTCTTGTGGAGTGTGCCTTAACCCAAACTGGAGAGGGTTTTCCGTGGTGTGAGTAATAGAAACAGATTGCCTTTCTAATCAAAGATGCAATGGTCTGTTTGTTGACTGCCTTGCCCAATGCCCTGGGGTGGAAAGATACAAAGAGTTGTTTGGATTTCCTAATGTCTTCAGTCTTGTCCAGGTAAAATCTCAGTTGCCTGTGGACATCTAAGGAGTGGAGTATCCTCTCTCCTTGGTTAGTGGGAGAAGGGAAAAAATCGGTTAGGTGAATGGATTGATTTAGAGATACGTCACTGACTACCTTGGGAATGAAGGAAGGGTTAGTTCTCAGTGTGACCCTGTCCCTATGAAAAATGGTGTAAGGTGAGCATGCCATTAAGGCTTGTAGGTTGGAAACCCTTCTAGCAGAGGAAAAAGCCACTAACAGTACTTTTTCCCAAGTAGAAAACTGTAGAGAGGCTGTATTAGCTGATTCGAAGGGGAGCTGGGTGTGTTTTTCCAGGATGAAGTTCAGGTTCCCAAGGAGGGGGGACAGGCTTCTTAGGTGGTCTGATGTGCAAGACCCCTTTAAGGAAAAGTTTCACATGTAGCCTTGGCTAACAAGGGAGGCTCTAGAGGTAAGCAGGCTGATAATGCGGAGAGGTGCACTTTCACTGATGGAATAGGAAAGTCAACCCTTTACAAGTTGACACACATACGAGAGAAAGTACAGTTGTGTACACTTACCATAAATGTAGATGTCAGAGTGTATTCACTATTGCAGTCATCACATTTGGGTTGTCTGCTTGCAGTAGCCCTGAGTCGGCCTGATTAACAGTCTTGGGTCATGCGTTGGTTGCTCTCTCTTCTTCCATGACGTCAGGTAGTCAGGGGAATGAAACATGCAGCCGATGCCATTACATCAGTTTTTCTTGCCCCAGATGTCAGGTGCCACCATAATGGGAAGCAATAAAACAATTTATTATATATTACACACTCACACACACACACACATATATATATACACACACACACACACACACATATATATACACACACACACACACACACATATATATACACACACACACAAGGTTATACCTCCAACAAAAAAGCAAATACACCAAAAGCTTTTAAGCATAGTAAAGGAGAGTAGAGGTATAGCCAAAAGAAGCCAGGGGGCTGGAGGGAGGATAACCAGGACTGCAACAGTGAATACACTCAAACATCTACATTTAAGGTAAGTGTACACAACTGTACTATGTTCTTCATGTTTCACTGTTGCAGTCATCACATTTGGGTAGATTCCCAAAGTTAAGGATGGGAGGAGGAATTTAGATAGCATTAGGACCAGCTATAAGGCCCTGCAAGACCGCAGTGGCAAAGCCAGCTCTGGATTTAGAGAAAATTGGCCAATGGTAATGCTTGGTGAAAGTATGTACTGAACTCTAGGTAACAGCTTCTAGAATGTCCCTGGTAGGGACACGTCTGAGAAAGGCTGTAGAGGTAGATGCAGTCCTGGTTGAATGGGGTCTGATGCCCTGTGGGATAGGTTTTCCATGGTGCTTATAGCAGAAATGAATGCAACTGCCTATCCATTTAGAAATGGTTTGCTTTGAAATGGCCTTCCCCTCTGCCCCTGCAGCAAATGCCACCAGCAACTGTTCAGATTTCCTGAGAGGTTTAGTCCTGTCCAAGTCGAATCTAAATTGTCTGTGCACATCTAAGGAGTGCAATATCCGTTCCCATTTGTTCTGTGGATTAGGAAAGAAGGCTGGCAAATGAACAGACTGATTAAGAGCAGCACTGGACACCACCTTGGGCATGAAGGAGGGATTGGTTCTGAGGGACACCCTGTCCGCATGAAAGATGATGAAAGGCTCCACTGCCATAAGGCCTGTAATTCAAATACCCTTCTTGCTGAAGTGATTGCTAAAAGGAAGGCTGTTTTCCAAAAAAAGAATTTTAAATCTGCACTAGCAGCTGGCTCGAATGGAGGAAGAGTGTTTCTCCAATACAAAGTTAAGGTCCCAGGCTGGAGTTGGGGATCTTCTGGGTGGTCTTAAATTTTTGGCCCCTCTGAGGAACTGCTTGAGCATTGCATGAGAGAAGAGGGCAGACTCTGTTATAATGAGCTGAAATGGCCGAGGCGTGAATTTTGATGGAAGAAAAAGAAAAGCCTTTGTGAAGCATCTCAGTTAAGTATTGCAAAATCTGAGGTAAACTGGGCACTGCTGTGCTCATCCCTTGAGATTGGTTCCAGGCACAGAATCTTTTCCATTTTTCAGCATAACATTTTCTAGTTCTAGGCCTGCTTGCCTCTAAAATGATATGCATCCCTGGTTTACTGAGGGATGGTAAAGGAGAGATTAGGTAATCAGCCAGGCTGCTAGGTTCAGGGTTTGAAGCTGAGTATGCAAAATCTGGTTCTCCTGCTGAGACAACAGAGAAGGGGTCTGAGGCAGGTGTCATGGAGCCAACAGTGACACACTGTGCAAGAAGGGGTACCAGTGTTGGCAAGGCCAGTCTGGTGCAATCAATATCGTCCTTGGTATGTCCTGCTTGATCTTTAGAAGAACTCTGGAGAGAAGGCAGAGGAGGAAAGGTTTGTCCTGCTTGATCTTTAGAAGAACTCTGGAGAGAAGGCAGAGGAGGAAAGGCATAAACAGTTTTTTTCCAGCTGAAGGACAGAGCATCCACTTTCCAAGCTTGTTTCTGGGGAGTCCTTGTGCAAAATTTGTCCAATTGGTAGCTCTGGGGGTAAGCAAACAGGTCTATATCTTGGCTCCCCCATTTGTTTAACATGTTGAAAGTCTTTGGTTCCAGTTTCCACTCGTGTGGGTCCATGAGGTTTCTGCTTAGTCCGTCTGCCAGTATATTTAGTTTTCCTGGCAGGAATTGAGCCTGTAGATATACTTGGTAGCTCAAGGCTGTGTTCCACAGTGCCATGGTTAGTCTGCAGAGGGGGTAAGAATGGGTACCCCCCAGCTTGTTTACGTACCACATAACAGTGGTGTTGTCCGTCTTTACCATTAATGGTGCTGGAAGAATGTGGTCCTTGAAGGCTGTCAGAGCATTCTGTACAGCTAACATTTCTTTTTGATTATTATGCAGGTGCATTTGACTTGGGTTCCATTTGCCCAGAATGAACTTCCCTGCCAAGTGAGCCCTTCATGCATAGTCTGATGCGTGTGTTAGGGTTTGGGCAGCAGGGGATAGAGTGAATGGTAGTCCCTTGTTTTGGTGGCAAGCCTATGCCCACACAAAGGGACTCTGACCGTAGGAAAGGTATGATAGGAATCATTGCTTCCATATTCTGAGAATGCTGACACCATAAGCTTTTTAGACGCCATTGTAGTTTCCTCATATACAGTCTTGCATATGGAATTAGAAGAATGCAGGAGGCCATGAACCCCAAGGCTTGCAGTATTTGTCTTGCAGATAGCAAGGTTTTTGTGGCCACTAATTTGAAGTAGGTTGTCAAATGAATTTGTTTCTCTGGCGTGAGGAAAGCCATCTGGGAAGTTGTATTCAAGATTGCTCCCCGGAATATAATTTGACAGGGCACCAGGTGTGATTTCTTTTCGTTTATGGTGTACCCCAGAAAAGTTAGCATCCTTTGTACAAAAGCCAGAGGATTCAAAAGTATGCCCTGGCTTTCTCCTGAATTAGACAATCGTCCAGGTATGGGTATATTTGAATATTTCTTTGCCTGCAAAATGGAATGACTGGAGCTTGGCACTTTGTAAATACCCTGGGCGCAGTAGATAAACCAAAGGGCAGTGCAGAGAATTGATAGTGCATGTAGCCTGCTTTGAAGCGTAGGTATCTTCTGCAAGATTCCCTGATTGGGATGTGCAGGGTATGCTTCCTTTAAATAGTGTTGCCAACCAGGCATCTTTGCCTAGCATAGGAAGCAACTGGTGAAGAGTTAGCATCTTGAAATTTAGAATCAACAAAAAAGTGTTTAAAGTAGACAGGTCCAGGATAGGACGCCATGAGTTGTCTTTTCTAGGTACCAGAAGAAGTCTTGAGTAGAAACCTTGTCCCTTTTCCTCTTCTGGTACAGTTTGAATAGCCTTTATGCTTAAGAGAGAGTACTTGTTTTTGAGCCTCTGCCCACTGATTTGGGGGTAGATCTGGCCAACCGTCTGGGGTTGGTAACTTGTGGAAGTGAAATCTATATCCTTGGGAAACTATATTTAAAACCCACTTGTCCTGGGTAATGAGTTCCCAGTTTTTGCATGTAGAGCAATCTTTCCCCCCAAAAGGGCAGTCAGTTGAAAAGTGCTTGGAAGTTTTAAAGTTCAGTCACTGAGACAGTTTAGCACAGGGGGAGTTTTACTCCTCCCAGATTTGGAAGGGAGGGCCCCCCACTGCTTAGTCCTGTGCGCACCCTGGGACTGAAGCCTGGGAATTCTGCTGGATCTGGGTTTGGACTGAGAAGGCCTGGAAGAGGCAGCAAAGGACCAATTCTTAGAGGGCCAATGCCTACTAAATCTTGAGGTTGTACTTGTAAGAGAACTTTAACAGTTTGCATAGATTTAGCATCTTTTTAAGAACTACTTCTGCCTTGTTGCCAACAGGCGGTCCTGATTTAAGGGAACATCCAGTAATTTAGCTTTAACATGATCGGACAAGGATTGCTCCTTAAGTCAAGCATGCCTTCTAAGTACAGACCCAGTGACAGCAGCCCTGCAAGATGTCTCTAATGAATCAAAACCACATTGCAAAGTAAGTTTTCCAACCTATTCAGCAGAATGCATTAAATCCTGTAAATCCTTATTTTCAGCACAATCAGGAATCACCATAATTTTCTGTTTAATCAATATAATATGCTGCTGATACTTTAACATATGAAACTGGCAGTTTAAAGTCCTAATGGCCAAGGTTGCAGAAGTGTATACCTTCTTACCCCATCTATCCAGCGCCCTGGAGTCTATCGGGGGGGGGGGGGATTTTAGGCAGCAGTAGCTTTAATGCCGTTGGGTCCCCGTGAAATGGTCTCACGATCTGCAGTAGGATTTTTGAAAAGGAACTTGCGAGAATCAGGAACCCTGTAATATCTATCAGGTTTTCTGGGAGCAGGAGGTAGAGTGTCAGGGGCCAGGCTAGATTCCAAAAAGGCATCATCAACAATAAGAAGTTATGCACCTACCATAAAGTTCCATGTTAGTTGTAGTCTTCTCACCTTCTTTCTTGCTGGATGGGTTCGGAGCCGAACCTCGGCTCCGACTCGGCAATCTACTAAAGCTCAAGAGCTATTTACTGGCACGAGGCCCTCCCTATATCCCACAATGCTAGGCGGTAGATCTCCAGATCTCGTCTGGCAGAGATAACACCAAGGAAAGATTCAAGGACATCAGTCCAACCACAAGGAAAATTATAGTACAAAGACAGAGGAGGACACAATGTACATCAGAGTTGTCCAGTGAAAGAAGGCCCCAAAAGGGGACTCCTCTCGGTCTGTCAAGGCTAGGGGGATGGAGGGTGGGACGCAAAGACGACGACCAACATGGAACGTTATGGTAGGTACATAACTTCTTAATGTTAAGTTGTCTATCTCGCCTTCATTCTTGCTGGATGGGACAGCGTCCCTAGCACCTTAGTCCTGGGTGGCTCATCGGAACAGACTCTTGAGCAAAGTGGAGCCAAACTCAGCTCTATTCCTAGAGGCCACATCCAACTTATAATGCGAAATGAATGTATGAGGAGTGGCCCAAGTGGCTGTGGCACAAATAGATTCCATTTGTAGTCTTGCTTGAAAGGCTACCAACGTAGCCAATGCTCTGGTGGAATGACCTTTAGGTTTAGCAGGGAGTTTATGTCTGAGTTGATAAATCAAGGTAATAATAGAGGACAACCACCTGGATAAGGTTACTTTGGAAACTGGCCGTCCTTGTTTGCCCTCAGCATAGGATAGGAAAAGTTGGTCTGATTTTCTTACTTGCTTTGGCCTGTCCAAGTAGAAACGTAATTGCCTGTGAACATCCAAGCGGTGCAAATTTTGTTCAGCTTTGTTCGAATAGTTAAGAAAAAATACGGGCAAATCAATAGACTGATTCAGATTTGTTTCAGAGGGTATCTTGGGTAAAAACGAAGGATTAGGCCTAAGTGAAACACTGTCCTTATGAAACACAAGATAAGGAGGACGAATACAGAGGGCTTGAAGTTCCGAAACTCACCAAGCTGATGTGATGGCTACCAAAAAGAGAGTCTTCCAGGAGAGCAATTTTAAGGAACAGGAAGCCGCTGGTTCAAAGGGGGGGGGGGGGGAATCAAGGAAGCCAATATCAAGTTCAAGTCCCATGGAGGCGGGGGATCCCTGACCGGGGGCCTAAGTAACAAAGTTCCTTTGAGAAAGGCCTTGCAAAGTTTGTGGGACATGATGCTGGTTTCGGACAGGCTAGCATGGAAATTTGCAATAGCAGCTAATTGAACCCTAATGGTGGCAGAGGAGGAACCAGCTTGAAAGAGCTCTGCTAAAAAATCTAAAACATGATGGACAGGGGCTGTAAAAGGGTCAATATTCCTAGCCTCTGCCCAGAAGGAGAAACGTTTCCACTTACTAGCATAAGTCTTCTGGGTGGCAGATTTGGGCGAAGAAAGGATGATTTCACGCACCGGCTGAGAAATTAGCGGAAGCCTGGCTAAAGTTGGAAGTGGAGCAACCAAGCTGTAAGGTTGAGAGACTGAAGGGACTGGTGCAGCCCGCCCGACTGATGGACCAAGAGGTCTGGCACTGGGTCCAGATTCCACGGCTGCTCCAGCAGGTGGCGATGCAGGAACGGGAACCAAACTTGTCGAGGCCAGTAAGGGGCAATGAGGATCATCCTGGATCCCAAAGCGGTTGCCTTCTGAATTAGCTTGGGAATTAGGGGAAAAGGTGGAAAAGCGTACAGAAGACCCCGGGGCCAATCGTGGACTAGAGCGTCTCTGGGGGAGAGGCTGGGAAGGGGGAAGAGAGTGAAGAAGTTGTCGCACTTGCTGTTGAGAGGGGTTGCAAAAAGGTCGCAGCAAGGTTGACCCCATCCACGGAAGATTTTGTCTGCTACTAATTGATTGAGAGACCACTCGTGAGGCATGAGACTAGCTCTGCTTAGCCTGTCCGCTATGACGTTGGACTTCCCGAGGATGTGCGTTGCTATCAGAAGCCATTGAGAGGAGATCGCCCACTGCCAGAGTCTGAGTGCTTCTCGACATAAGGGATAGGACCTGGTTCCGCCCTGCTTGTTGATGTACCACACTACAGACATATTGTCCATCTGAATTGCAATAGTTCCGGTGGGAAGAGAGTCCTGAAGAGCTTGCAACGTCAAAAGCACCGCTTTCATCTCCAAGACATTTATGTGCAGATGGTACTTTAGAGATTGCCAGGTGCCTTGGACAGTCCTGCCCTGAAAATGCCCCCCTCACCCGATCAGGGAGGCATCAGTGGTTACTGTGGCAACAGGAGGAGGAAGAACACATGGTATGCCCTGGAGTATCAGAGGGGAGACCATCCACCAAGCTAGGTGGTCTTTGCATGATCGAATGATTATTATCTTGTGAGACATTGGAAGCTATTGAAAGGACCATCGAGTAAAAAGCATCCACTGAAGCCGCATGTGAAAACGAGCCAGGGGAACTAGTACGATTGCTGCTGCCATGAGGCCCAAGGTCTTTAGTACAACTCTGGCTTGAATCCTTTTGCACTGTAGTAAGACTTGCACATGTCGGCGGATTTCTGAAACTCTGTCGAGAGGAAGCCTTGTAGACAGATCTTTTGAATTTAAGATTGCGCCTGTAAAGATAATAGACTGAAAAGGCGACAATGCAGACTTTTCGAAATGTATTGATATACCTAGCTCGGTGCAAGTTTGGATGGTATAATCCCTGGCTTGTAGTAGTTGATGCCTGGTGGGAGCAGTGAGGAGCCAGTCGTCGAGATATGGAAACACCTGGAATCCTCGCCGTCTCAGGTGAGCCGTAACCACTGCCATGCATTTGGTGAACATCCTGGGGGATGTGGTGAGACCAAAGGGCAGGGCCCTGAACTGATAGTGACTGGCTCCCAGCCGGAAGTGGAGAAACCTTCTGGAGCGCCTGTTAATTTTGATATGGTAGTATGCATCCTGAAGGTCTATGGATCACATACAACTGTCATGACCCAAAAAGGGTAGAATGGACTGGAGCGTGACCATCTGGAACTTTGTTCTTTGAAGAGACTTGCTTAGCCTGCTGAGATCCAAAATGGGTCTCCAGTCCCCTGTCATTTTTGGCACCAAAAAGAACTTGGAGTAGATTCCAGATCCTTGCTGGTCTGCTGGGACTGGCTGGATGGCCCGTTTGTCTAGCAGTTTTGAAATTTCTAGTACTGCCTGTTCCCTTAGACCAGGTGGGACATCTGGAAGGGACTTGGTTGTTTGTACCGGGGTGTGGACACAGGGAATCTTGTAACCCTCGGATATGATAGACCGTACCCATTTGTCTTGTGTGAGGAGTTGCCAGGCTTCTGGGTACAGTGACAATCTTCCCCCGACTGCCTCCAAAGGCTGACAGTCGGGCAGCTCCTCAGGGGTGCTGAAAGGGTTTGTCAGAGAATGATTCTCTGCTACCCTGATTCTGCGGGCCCCCTCTGTCCCTCGGGCGGCGTCTATTATTGTTACCTCCCCTGCCCCTGGAGGGAAACTCACCACGTGTACCAGGCACGACTCCCTGGGGTATCCAAAACCACATTTTTCCACTCTTCTGACCCTTGGGGTATGGTCTAGAGGGAGTGGAAAAACAGACTCCCACGGCAGAGAGTGTCTTGCCTTCCTGCTCACACCTGGTAAGGGTATCTTTCACCTGTGGTCCAAACAAAGCCGAACCATCAAAAGGGGTATTGGTGAAGAACACCTTAAAGGGGTCAGCAAAGTTGCATAACCGCATACAGGCAGGTCTTCTCAAAGCCACACCTGTACCTGCGGCCCTACTCACCCCATTGGCTGCATAAGAAATGAGCCGAATGGAGGAGTTGACGATAGAATTAAGGGTCGCCAGCTGGGAGTTTATCTTGTCTTGAGCCCCCGCAGCTGATGGATCCTGAAGGGTATCACCCAGTTCCTTAAGAAGATCCCTTTGGAGACGGGTTAAATGGCACAGATAATTCATCGACCGCATAGAGAAGGTCGCTGAGGAAAATACCCGCTTCCCGTACCTGTCCATTGTCCTAGATTCTTTACTAGGTGGATAGACAGGCACCGAAGGGTCAGCCAACTCCTTCTTTGTGGCTGCTGCAACCACCATGGCATCAACAGGGACACCTTTTGTCAAAAATTGCTTGTTGGGTGGGGCTGTAATAAATTTAGTGGGCCTATGGGGAGTTAGTTCCAGTGTCTGGGGCTGACCACGCCTTTCGAGCCACCACTTCCATTAGTGGGTCGAAAGGTGGAGACACCCAGGAGGTGGAAGGGCGAGAACCAAACGCGTCCAGGTAGACTGACTCGTCCTCCGAAGGGTTAAGGGCAGTCCAGTTCCCCCTCTGCTTAAGGATTTCTAGGATGTCTGAAAAGGAGACATCCTCAGAGGGAGATCTTGGGGAAACTTCCAAATCCTCCAAGTTGGTATCAGACGTGACTGACTCGGGGGAGTCGACATGTTTCCTCTTACATTTCCTCTTCCGGGGGGGGGGGGGGGGGGAGGGGGCTCCGAAGGATCGGGGGAGGCCTTGGAAGAGGAAGATACGCCCAATGGGGCGACCTGGAGCATTTGGTCTCCACGCTTGGGGTCAGGAGGGTGGACAGAGACCGATGCAGGCACCATGAGGGGAGGAGCCGAAGGGGCTGATCGATGGGCCGACTCAGGAGTCAGCACACTCCTCATGACCTCGAAGGTGCCCCTGTCAGGCAGAGCAGAAGGTCCCCACTCTGAAGAGACGAGAACCCCTGTTGGCACCGAGAGGGACGGCTCCGAGGCCGATGTCGGGGCCAAGCTCACCTGCGCTGATGCTCCAAGAGGGAGAACAGGGTCGGACAAGGGTCCGATGCCACTCTCCCCTTCGGAGCCGACGAGTGAGTCTCGGCGCCCAGATCCCTCCAAGGACAGAACCAAGGACGCGATCGGAGCTGACGAAGGAGCCGAAAGGTGTGGTATCGGCTCCGTCACCAAGATTCGAGCCCCAACCGGCTCCGAACACAAGGAGGGAGTCGGAGGAGGTATTGCTGAAGATATCGGGACAGCCACAGTCTGTTGAGATGGGATGGTTAACATTTTGGCCAGGGCCTGCGACTTAAGGAGTCTGCTGACCACCCTCTCTAGGTCATGATCAGATAGCCTGGAAAATCGAGATGAGTGGGACCTATGGCTTTTCTCAGATTGGAGTAATGGTGACCTCGGAGCCGAGCGAACCGATTCTAGGGAAGGGGACCTAGAACGTTTTCGGCTTGAAGACTGTTCCGACAGTAAAGTCGGAGGCGACTGAGGTCTAGAGGTGTCGGCTCCAGCCTGAGCCGACGAGGAGGCAGGTGCTCCACCAGGCAATGGCTCCGAACTGGGAGCTGACTGCTTGGCGGGCTTAGAGGATTTACCCGATGAAGGCTTGGTCGGGGATCCTTCTGGCTTAATTAAGCCTCTCAGGATGAGCTTGTTCCTACGCTCCTGCAGGACTCTCGGGCTGAAGGCATGACAGACCGAGCAGGAGTCCTGCAGGTGTAGGGGGCCCAAGCAATAAACGCAAGAAGTGTGACTGTCTGTCAGAGACATCTTCTGACAGCACGAGTCACACTTCTTAAAACCTGAGACTTTGGTATCCTTAGACATGATGGATACCAAAGAAAAAAGTCACTAGTGCTTAAACACACAGAACAACACACACGCACTAGTTAAGCTAACAAATTTAAACAATTACACAGCTAACTATATATAAATATATATACAAGTCTACAACTGTAATAAAGTAAAAGAGCTAACACTACTCTAACACAAGGAAAGGGAGGGGAGATTAGCCACTGAGAAAAAAAGGGGGGGGGGAGAAACTCTGTAACAAACGAGTTTCTAAGAGGGAATATTAGGGAGTAAACAGAGAGTAAACTAACCGGAAGTTAAAACTAAAGTAAACTTTTAATATATATATATATATATATATATATATATATATATGTATGACCTGGAGCCAAGTAAATAGCAACCTTGTAGCTGAAGCTGCAAACGAGATCTGGGGATCTGACACCTAGCATTGTGGGATATAGGGAGGGCCTCAAGCCAGTAAATAGCTCTCGGGCTTTAGTAGACTGCAGAGTCGGAGCCGAGGATCGGCTCCGAACCCATCCAGCAAGAATGAAGGTGAGATAGACAACTTAACATTATCCAGTACAGGAGGAATAGCTAAAGGCCTGTGCTGGGGCAGGAGTAAGAAATCCCTAAGCCTCTTTTTAGAATCAGAAAAATCCTGACTTTCCCAACGAAAATGCTCCCTAAGAGTATGCAAGGTAAGAGCAAAAGAGAAATCCTCTAGGGGGGGAAGCAGAGGGAATAGAGTCCTCAGCATCAGAATCCTCATAGGTAGATAAAGTTAAACCCCGGTCATCAGAGGAAACAGAAAAGTACAGTTGTGTACCTACCATAAATGTAGATGATCGAGTGTATTCACTGTTGCAGTCATTACACTTGGGTTATCCTGGCAGGCAGCCCGCAGTCGGCCAGAGTTCCAAAGTCTTGGTCCGGCGTCAGTTGCTGTTGCTTCTTCCCTGACGTCAGTGCACCAGGGGTATAAAAGTTGCAACCAACGCCATTTTCTTCAGTTTTTCTTGCCCCAGATGTCAGGTGCCCCCAGATAGGAAGGCTGAAAAGATAAAAATATGCCAAACAACCATGCATATAATACTATAAACATTTCCTTCATCTACAAGCAAATACACCACATAGGTTGTACAGAGTTGAGAAGTACAGAATAGTCCCTGCAAAGAGGGGGATGGTGGGTGGGTAACCTGGACTGCAACAGTGAATACACTCAAACATCTGCATTTATGGTAGGTACACAACTGTACTATGTTCGTGTTTCACTGTTGCAGTCATTACACTTGGGTAGAATCCCAAAGCTGAGGTTGGGTGGCTGGGTCTAGATTGGATTTGGCGAGGCTAACAAGCCCTGCAGAACTGCAGTGGCAAAGCCTCCTCTGGATTTGGAGTAGAGAGGTAGGTGGTAGTGCTTGGTAAAAGTGTGCACTGAGCTTCAGGTTGCAGCTTCTAAAATGTCTTTGGTTGGAACCCCTCTGAGGAAAGCTGCTGAAGTGGTTGCTGCTCTGGTAGAATGAGGCCTAATGGCCTTAGGCACAGTTTTGCCATGTTGTGCATAACAGAAGCGGATGCAGTGTCCTATCCATTTGGAGAGCGTCTGTTTTGTAATAGGCTTTCCTTGTGATCCTTCAGTATATGCTACAAAAAGTTGCTCAGCTTTTTTGAAAGCTTTTGTTTTGTCCAAGTAGAATCGTAGCTGCCTGTGTATATCCAAAGTGTGCAGAAGTCTTTCCCCTTTATTCTGGGGATTTGGGTAGAAAGTAGGCAAATGAATGGTTTGGTTTAAGGCCACATTGGAGACCACTTTTGGCATGAATGTTGAGTTTGCCCTAAGAGAAACCCTGTCCTGATGAAAAATGAGGAAAGGTTCCACAGCCATCAATGTCTGCAACTCTGAGACTCTTCTTGCTGAAGTTATTGCTAGGAGCAGAGCAGATTTCCATGACAAGAATTTTAGATCAGCTGTGCTGGCTGGTTCAAATGGAGGCAGTGTTAATTTTTCTAAAACAAAATTGAGGTCCCAAGTAGGTACTGGCGCTCTCCTAGGGGGTCTTATATTCTTTGCCCCTCTGAGGTACTGTCGTAGTAGAGGATGTGAAAAAATAGGAGGATCCGTATTGTAATGAGCTGAAACGGCAGAGGCATGGATTTTAATAGATGAAAAAGATAGGCCTTTGTCCAACATCTCAGTCAGGTATTGCAAAATCTGAGGTATATTAAGGACCAGTGGGTCGAGACCTTGTGCCTGGTTCCAAGCACAGAATCTCTTCCATTTTTCAGCATAAGATTTCCTAGTGCTGGGCCTCCTGGCTTCCAAAATTACATCCATAACAGCTTTAGAGAGAGATGCAGTCTGAATGGCTAAATTATCTGCCATGCTGCCAGGTTCAAGGTTCTGAGTTGACTGTGCAGAATCTGATTGTTTTACTGTCAGAATATGAGGGATTTGAGGTAGAGGCCATGGTGGGCCTTGGGACAAAGTCTTTAGGATTGGGTACCAGTGCTGGCGTGGCCAGTCTGGTGCAATCAGGATCATTTTTGGCCTCTCGTCTGACTTTTAGAAGCACCTTGGTGAGAAGAGGCATCGGAGGGAAGGCATAGACTGTCAGGTTTTTCCAGCTGAATGACAGAGCATCCACTTTCCATGCTTGAGAGTGATAAGTCCTTGTGCAAAATTTCTGTATTTGGCAAGTGAGGGGAGGCAAAGGGATCTATGTCTGGGCGTCCTCATTCCCTTGTTATGTTGAACACTTGTGCATTTAGCTTCCATTCGTGAGGATCCATGAGATTTCTGCTTAGTCTGCCAGTGTATTTTGTTCCTGGAAGGAATTGTGCTTGCAGATGTACCTGGTAGGTCAGTGCTGTGTTCCACAAAGTCATGGCTTGTCTGCATAGGGGGTAGGAATGTGTGCCCCCTTGCTTATGAACCACATAACTGTGGTATTGTCCGTCTTTATTAATAGCTGTCCTGGATGTATTAGGCCCTTGAAGGCTGTCTGGGCATTCTGTACTGCTAGCATCTTTTTTTGATTGATATGACGATGCATTTGTTCCTTGGGCCACGTGCCCTGAATACATTTTCCCGCCATATGTGCTCCCCAGGCATAATCCGAAGCATCCGTTATTGTCTGCCTGGCTGTAGGTAAGGTGAAAGGCTGTCCCTTGTGGTGACAGGCCTAGGACCACCATCGAAACTCCTGTTGTAGGCAGGGAATCAAGGTTATGATTGTCTCTAGGCTGTGACAATGCTGAGTCCAAACACTTTTTAGATACCATTGTAGTTTCCTCATATGCAGTTTTGCATATGGAATTAGTAGAATGCAGGATGCCATGAAACCCAGGGCCTGCAGAATTTTTCTTGCAGGGAGCTGGGTCTTTGTTGCCATCATTTGAAAATGAGTCAGCTGCCTTTGTTTGTCTGGCATGAGATAAGCCATCTGGGCAGTGGTTTTTAAGCTTGCACCCAGGAATATTATCTATTGAGAGGGCACTAGTTTTGATTTCTTTTTGTTTGCTGTGTACCCTAGGCAAATTAGCAATCTTTTTACAAACGCCAGGTGCTTTAGAAGAATGTCCTTGCTCTCTGCTTGAATAAGGCAGTCGTCCAAGTAGGGATATTATTTGAATTCCTTTTTGTCTGCAAAAGGCAATTACTGGTGCCAGACATTTTCTGAAGACCCTGGGCACAGTAGATAAGCCAAAGGGCAGTGCAGAGAAAAAAGTTATGTACTCACCATAACGTTCCATCGGAGTAGGTAAACTTCATTTGTCAGCAACCTGTGGGGGTATCTGATCCATACTGGATCCGAGCCGGCAGCTTCAAACAGCTAAGATCCGAACTCCAAGCTCCTCCCCCTTACCCATAATCCCCCTGCCATCCCTCTCTGACCTCAGATCGAGTTTGCTACAGTAACAGAACATTACAACAAAGGATCGCCTGCAAATCCTAACCTGATGTTACCCGGAGAAAAGGACAAGGAATCCTTCTAGGACGCACTATAGGTTAGGGGGATGGAGGGGGGGGGGGTTGGTTGCTGACAAATGAAGTTTACCTACTCAGATGTAACATTATGGTGAGTACATAACTTCTTTATCTGAAGTAGTTAACTTCATTCGTTCATCAACCTGTGGGACAGAGTCCCCAGATACCTAAACTTGGGGGGTCCTCATGGAAGAATATTCCGGAGCACTGCAGAGCCGAAGGATGCTCTCCCTCTGGAAATTAGATCCAACTTGTAATGGGTAATGAAAGTATGGGATGAAGCCCAAGTGGCTGCTGAACAAATGTCGTCCAAGGACACTCTGGAGCAAAAAGAAGCAGAAGTAGAAATCGATCGGGTAGAATGAGCGTGGACTCCTTCAGGTACAGGCCAACCAGAACTCTTATATGCAAGTAGTATACATTGGGAAATCCATCTGGACAATGTAACTTCTGATAATGGTTTGCCCAAAGAAGGTCTTGCAAAGGATACAAAGAGTTGCTCAGATTGCCTATGTTCAGCGGTCATGTGCAAGTAGAATCTCAATTGCCTGTGTACATCCAGAGAATGTAGTTTGTATTCACCCCTGTTTTGATAATTTGGAAAGAAAACTGGTAAATTAATAGACTGATTAATATTGGGCTCAGAAGCAACTTTGGGTAGTAAGGAGGGATTGGTCCTGAGGGAAACTCTATCTTTATGGAAGACAAAGTACGGAGGTTTGGCGCAAAGGGCTTGAAGCTCCGAAACCATTCTAGCCGAAGTGATAGCAATGAGAAAGGCAGTCTTCCAAGACAAGTATTTTAGATTCACCAAGGCTGCGGGTTCAAACGGAGGGGCTGTCAAGGACTGGAGAACAAGGGTTAAATCCCATGGAGGGACTGCGTCTTTAACCGGAGGCCTTAAGAGGAAGGTGCCTTTTAAGAAAGTCTTACATAATTTGGAAGATGCCAAGGAACCAAGATCACTTCCCACATGATAATGGGAAATTGCAGCTAATTGGACTTTGACTGTGGAAGAGCTAGCACCTTGGTCGAATAAAGTCGACAAAAATTCTAACACCGCTGGTATGGGAGCTGTAAAAGGATCCAACTTTCTATGCTCCGCCCAGATAGTAAAGCATTTCTATTTGCTGTTATAAACCTTTCTTGTAGAAGGTTTATGGGCGGCTACTAAAACAGCCTTAACAGGGGACGAGATACCGGGAGTCCTAAGTATTACTGGAACTGGATCAGCCAAGCTGTGAGCTTGAGGTTGTCCAGATTCAGGGTTGGTAATCCTAGTGGGTGAGAGATCAGATCCGGGGTGGGATCTAGAATCCATGGATGATTCACTATATGAGACCATAGGCATGGGAACCACGTTTGACGAGGCCAGAATGGGGCTATGAGGATCACTCTGCTCCCCAACCGACGGGCTTTCTGCAAGAATTATAGCATTAGGGGAAGAGGAGGATAAGCATAAAGTAGACCGGATGGCCAAACATGCACCAGAGCGTCTCTGGGAGATTCCCCTGGTGAGGGAATTAGAGCGAAATAGTTGCCGCACTTTGCGTTCGAAGGAGATGCGAAGAGATCGCAGCAAGGTTGACCCCACTTGAGGAAGACTTGCTTCGCTATTCTGGGGTTCAGAGACCACTCGTACGGTGAGAGGATAGTTCGACTCAGCCTGTCTGCCAAAATGTTCGACCGACCCAGAATGTGCGTCGCTATGAGAAAGCGGTTGGTGGAGATCGCCCATTCCCAAACTCTCATGGCCTCTCGACAAAGTGGGTAGGATCTGGTTCCCCCCATTTGTTGATATACCAGACCACTGACATGTTTGTCTGTCTGAATTGCAACTGTCCCTAAGGGAAGAAGGGCCTGGAGTGCTTGCAAAGCCAAAAGCACCGCTCTCCTCTTTAGGACATTGATATGCAATAAGGTCTCTGAATGGGTCCACGTGCCTTGGACGGTTCTGCCCATACAGTGCCCCCCCCCCACCCTAGGCGGGAAGCATCCGTGGTCACCGTGGTTAGAGGTGGGGACATAGAAAAGGGGCGCCCTATCTGGAGGTCTGGTGACTGGAGCCACCAGAGCAGGGATTTCCTGCAAACCCTGCTGAGGGGGATGGGTGAACTCAGTGGGTGTAGCAGGATGGATCACTGAACCTGCAAGGTCCATTGTAGTATTCTCATGTTCAAGCACGCTAGAGGTAGCAGATTGATCGTGGCCATCATGGAACCTAGAGCCCTCAGAACCAATTCCGCTGGAGGAGCAGAGGATTGTAGAAGGGCCAGTACGTGGAGCTTCAGAGTACGAATCCGGTCCGGAGTTAAGAAGACTCTCAAAAGGTATGTGTCTAACCTGGCTCCTATGAAGTCTATGATGTGGGTTGGATGAAGGGAAGATTTGTTAAGGGTGATTGTGATTCCCAGCTGGGATGCCAAGTGGAGGAAGTAATTTCTGGCTGAACATAGTAGATGCCTGTTGGAGGCAGTCAGAAGCCAGTCGTCTAGGTACGGGAAGACCTGTATTCCCTGGAGTCTCAGGTGGGCCGCTACTACTGCCAAAACATTGGTGAACACCCTGGGGGCTGTGGTGAGACCAAAGGGAAGGGCCCTGAACTGGTAGTGACTGGCTCCTAGCCGGAAGCGGAGAAACCTTCTGGATCATCTGTCCATCAATATGTGATAGTACGCATCCTTGAGGTCTATCGAGCACATCCAGTCGTTCTCCTGTATGAGTGGGAGAATGGATTGAATGGTGACCATCCGGAACTTTTCTTTGGCCACTGACAGGTTTAAAAAGGACAGGTCGAGGATTGGCCTTAAGTCCCCAGTCTTTTTTGGCACCAGAAAGAACCTGGAGTAGAAGCCCGATCCGGATTGGTCTCGGGGGACGCGCTGGATCGCTCTTTTTTCTAGCAGCTGCTTTATTTCTGCGGCTGCTGCCTCCCTTTGATTGGGTGGGACATAGGGGAGGCTCCGGGGTCTGGGAGGGGGATTCAGAAAGGGCATTTTGTAACCTCTGGCTATGATTTGAAGCACCCAGCGACCTGTTGTAATGGACTCCCAAACTGCTAGGTGCCTTGAGAAACGCCCCCCCCCCCCCGACTGCCTCCAGAGTGGAACAGTCAGGTAACCGTTCAGGGCTGCTGCGCGGGCCGATCTGAAAAGGGTTCTCTCGACCTGAAATTCTTAGGTCCCCCTCTGCCTCTGGGCCGGCGTCCACTCTGTCCTCCTCTGCCTCTGAAGGACGAGGGGTCCGGAGCGAAACAGGACTGTTGAGACTTCCGGAACCACATCTTTTTTTGTGCCCTTTGTTTCCTGGAGAAGGACCTCTGGGGAGCCGAGAAGCAGACTCCGACAGCAAACAACATCTTCCCGTCTTTCTCGCTCTGGACCAGCGTGTCGCGGACGGTCTTGCCAAAAAGTGAAGAACTGTCAAACGGGGCATTTGCGAAGGACGCCTTGAAGGGTTCCGCAAAATGGCAGAGGCGGAGCCAAGCATGTAGTCTTAAAACAAAGCCCGCTCCGCTAGCTCTAGCGGCTCCTTCCGTAGCATGGGAGAGGAGCCGCATAGAAGTGTTCGAAATGGACTTAAGAGTGGCCATTCCAGCTGAGAATACCTTCTTATCCTCAGTCGACATGGACTCTGGGGGCGACCCGGTGTATTCCTTGATGAGATCCCACTGGAGTCGTATGACGTGTACCATATAGTTCAGTGACCTTACAGCGAAGGTAGCTGACGCGAGCATCCGCTTCCCCAGGCGGTCCATCGTCCGAGACTCCTTGTCGGGAGGATGGACCGAGGAACTCTCCTGGGCTAGTTCCCTCTTGGTGGCAGCCGCCACCAACATGGCATCTACTGGAGCACCCTTGCTCCATACCGTCCTATCAGTGGGGGGACGGAGGACTTTATCCTGTCTCTTTGGAATGGGCTCAACATTGTCCGGTTCCTTCCATGCCTCTACCAGGGGATCAGCGGGAGGGGACACCCAAGAGGTAGATGGGCCTGCATCAAATGCCTCCAGAAACACAGACTCATCCGAGGAAGGTTTTTGGGCTGACCACACCCCTCTAATTCGAACCATTTCCATAATGTCTCCGAAGGAGATATCCTCGGGGGGTGATCTTGGGGAACCTTCCCCTTCCTCTAAGTCCGTGTCTTCTGTCAAGGACTCAGGTGAGTCCAAGTGCCTCCTCTTGCACTTACGTTTGTGAGGGACCTCCTTGGGGGGGGGGGGGGCTGTCCGAAGAGGCCTCGCCAACCACATCTTGTTCCTCTAAGGGAACCATCCGGAACGTAGGCACAGGCTGCCCCTGGGGCCGGGTGATGGAAGGTAGACCCGTCAGAGTGAGTGCAGGGTGGAACCATAGTAGAAGCCTGGGGCCTCGAATCCCTCGACAATACCCTCTCCACAACATCGAACGCCAAGGGAGAACTGCTCTCTC
Source organism: Protopterus annectens (assembly GCF_019279795.1). NCBI lineage: Eukaryota > Metazoa > Chordata > Ceratodontiformes > Protopteridae > Protopterus > Protopterus annectens. The sequence continues at coordinate 1,820,908,026 of NC_056744.1, forward strand.
TTGGATCTGAGAACAGCCCCCCTTGGATCCGAAGTGTGGATCGGGGCCGGCGCCGGCGCCGAATCAATTGGATCCGAAGGGCCAGTATGCTCCGACAGAGATGGAGCCGAAGACACACTGACACCTCCGGATCCGAAGCTCAGCTCTCGGCTCCGAGAGCTCGGATCCGAGAAGGGACCCGACAAACTCGAGGATGCGGTCGGAGCCGAAGTACGAGGCACTACCTGCGCCGAACCTCCCCTGGCTCCTATGCAACCCAGATCCGAAGGCTCCGAACCCCGGAAGTGGGTCGAAGGAGCAATCGGGGTGAAAAAGGGGGTCGAGCCCCCCCCCGGGGGGGGGGGGCAGGAAGGAGCACTCCCATCTGCAGCTGGGTCTGGAGGAACCTACGCATCATCCGGACCATATCTGCATCGGACAAGCTTCGGGTGGACCTAGAAGAGGCCACCGAGGCGGGCCGGGAGTGCCGCCTCGACCTCGAAGGCGACCGGGTCTCCTCCTCCGGCTCCGGGGAGAAGCGAGGTGAATGGAGCCAGGAAGGAGAAGGCCCAGAAGCCCTGGGAAAGGCTGTTTGTTTAGCAGGCGGAGCAGAGGAGGAAGACTCGGACCACAGCTTGTGGTGTCTGTCTTTTTTCTTCTCCCGCCTAGCTTCCCTCTCCTCCTGGCCTAAGCTGGGAGGTTGAGTCCCGGCCAGGGGAGCAGGGATGGAAGGAGGCACAGCCGCGGCCGGTGCCACAGAGCGAGAGGCGGTCGAAGCAGAATCCGGGGGCAAAAGTCCCGCCAGAATCAACTTCGACCTCCTGTCCTTTAGAGCCCTGGGGTTGAAGGCTGCACAAATAGTGCAGCCTGAGGAAAGGTGGTCAACCCCAAGGCAAATAACACACCGTGTGTGGCCATCCGCTGGGGATAGCTTATGGCCACACTCGGTGCATTTAGAGAAAAAGGTTTTTGGGGCCTCAGCAACTAAAAACAACACAAGGCCCAACACACACGCCTTCACACACACGGGGAGGAATAAACTACACTAAAAAAATAACAAAATAATTTTATAACTAAAATGTTTTTAACACTAGGGAGCAACACACAAACAAGCAATATTAGCTACAAGAAAAAGTTAGAAAAAGAGTTTTTCTCACTGAACGACTTAACTCTCACGCCTGGAACTCGTTCAAAGCTGTTGATTCAACTGCGGCAAATGAGATCTGGGGTCAGAGAGGGATGGCAGGGGAATATGGGTAAGGGGGAGGAGCTTGGAGCTCAGATCTTAGCTGTTTGAAGCTGCCGGCTCGGATCCGATATGGATCCGATACCCACAGGTTGATGAGCAAATGAAGTTAACTACTTCAGATTTGGTAATACATTGAGCCTGCTATAAATCTGAGGTATCTTCTGCACGATTGTCCGATTGGGACGTGCAGGTATGCCTCCTTGAGATCCAAAGTAACTAACCAAGCCTTCTTGCCCAGCATGGGCAGAAGTTGTTGTAGTGTTAACATTTTGAATTTTGGGACATCCAGGAAAGTATTTAGGATTGACGGGTCCAGTATTGGTCTCCAGGCTTTGTCTTTTCTGGGTACTAAGAAAAGTCTTGAGTAAAATCCTTGTCCCTGTTCTTCTTGTGGAACTTTTTGAATAGCTCCCATATCCATAAGAGCAGCAATCTGGTTTGTGCCTCTGCCCATTGGTTTTGTGGCAGGTTTGGCATACCTTTTGGTTTTGGAAGCGTGTGGAAGTGGAACCTGTACCGATGAGAAATTATATTCAGCACCCATTGGTCTTGGGTGATCATGTGCCAATTTTTTGAGAAAAGTGCTAGCTTTCCCCCTAGGGGGTGCTGTCAACTGGTAAGAGCTTGACATTTGCAGAGGGAAGTCATTGTGACCGTTTCCTATAAGGTTGTGATTTGTCTTCCCCACCTTTGGGGGCTGAAGTACCCCATTGTTTAGGTCTGTAGGAGCCTTGGGGCTGAGATCTGCCTCTTGGGCGTCTGTATCGTCCTCTTTGTGGCCTGACACTGGAAAGGACCAATTTTTTGAAGGCCAGTTTCTGCTAAATCTAGGTGGTTGAACCTGTAAGAAATCTTTCACCGTTTGCATTGACTTTGCTTTATCCTCCATTTTCTTTAACACCTCTTCTGCCTTAACACCAAAGTATCATGCTGTAGTGGAGCATTTTACTTTAACATGGTCAGGTAAACTTTGTTCTTTCAATCAAGCATGTCTTCGAATAACTGAGCCTGTAACTGCGTCTCTACAAGAAGCCTCTAATGAATCAAAACCACATTGCAGAGTATGCTTTCCCACTTCTTTACTATCGGGACTTTCTATATTTGTAACCATTTTCTGCTTTAACAATGACATGAGATACTGTTGATATTTAAGCATGTGAAACTGACAGTTTAAAGCTCTTTCAGCTAAAGTAGCAGAAGTGTAAACTTTTTTCCCCCATCTGTCCAGAGCTCTGGAATCCCTATCTGAGGGGACAGGATTTTTGGCAGTGGAAGCTTTAACCCCTTTAGGACCCTGAGAAATTGTTTCTGGGTCTGCAGCGGGGTTTTTGTAAAGAAATTTATGAGAGTCAGGGACCCTGTAGTACCTGTCTGGCTTTACTGGTGCAGGGGGGTAAAGAATCTGGAGACAGACTGGATTCAGAAAAAAACATCATCTACAATATCAAGCACAGGGGGGATAGCTAGGGGCCTGTGCTGATGCAATAAAAGGAAATCTCTGAGCCTTTTCTTGGATTCTGAGTAATCCTGGCTCTCCCAATGGAAATGATCCCTCATGGTGTGCAGGGTTTCCCCAAAAGAGTAATCCTCAGGCGATGAGGCTGAAGGAATGGACTCTTCAGCATCAGAGTCCTCATAGGGAGGGAGAGAACAGCCCTGATCAGAAGAAGAATCAGAGGAAATGGAAACTTGGCCAGAGGAATCATAATCAGTGTCTTGCCTAGGCCTTTTGTCAGGAGGGGGAAGGGAGCCCCTGATTAAAGTAATTAGGTCTTCGGCCATTTTAAGCACCTGTTTCTTTGGCATGGATGACTGTTCTGGAGAATGCTGTACTTGTTTCCTTGTCTTTAATGGTGTCTTTGACTTTGCCTTTGCTGCTGTAGTGGGCTTAATTGTAAGCTGGGAAGGTCTGAAAACACCCTTAGAAGCCGATGCCTGCTCAGCGGCTCTGGACCCATCTGAGGGTATAGTTTCCATAAGCCCAATACCTTGAGTTTCCACAGGCCTCAGTTATGGCCTGTGGCTCTGAGGTAGCGGGTGTCAGGGGATGCGAAAGCGCCTCACTGAGAACCGGCGACTGGCCTAGAAGAGGCTTCGTCAGTTTTGGACACTGGATGCTTGTCTTTTTCTTTGAGTTTTTTATACATTCCGGTCGTCGGTTGTTCCGATGGCATTATATAATGAAATCGTCCAAAATAATGTAAAGCAAAATCAAACCGAAGTTTAATAGTGAGTTTATTGAATCTAGCACAAAACCGACAACTAGTAACTTCGTGGTCAGGGCCTAGGCAAGGAATGCAGTAAGAGTGAAAGTCCTTATGAGATATTCACTTCCCAAAAGAAATACAATTATTAACTTTTACTGACATCGGTCTGGAGCAAGAAAAAGTTTCCCCAACGGGGTACTTCGCTTTATTGAAGACTTCGGATCTGAAATTCAATTTTGAAAATCTCAGGAGTCGGCCGACCTGCACTTGCGAACTGCTTTTGCTTCGGCACCGCGTGGCTAGAAAGACTGAAGAAAATGGCGTCTGTTGCAACTTTTCTACCCCTGGCACACTGACATGAGGGAAGAGGCGACAGCAACCGACGCCAGACCAAGGCTTTGGAACTCGGGCCGACTGCGGGCCGCCTGCCAGGATAACCCAAGTGTAATGACTGCAACAGTGAAACACGAACATTTTCAGAATCTTGGTCAGAAGAATCATAAGCAAACTCAGTCCTAGGTCTCTTAGAGGGGGAAGGTTGGCTTCCCCTGATTAAAGTAATAAGGTCTTTAGCCATTCTTATTTGTTTTTTAGGCACAGAGGCCTGACCATGCGGTCTGGGCCTCGGTTTTCTAGGCATGGTTCGAGTTTTAGGCCTTGAAGAAGATGGCGTTGGTTTGATATGCAAGTCAGTAGGCCTGAATACACCCTCAGAAGCCTGTGCCTGCACAGCGGCTCCGGACCCATCCAAGGTTGAGACATCCGCAGGTTCCACAGTTGAAGCATCTCGCGGCATACCGGACTTCGAATGGGTCTCAGTAGAGGCCTGCAAGTCTGAAGCAGCGGGTATCAGGGGCTGCAAAAGCGCCTCACTGAGTACCGGCGAATTGGCGACCGGCTTAGAAGCGTAGTTGGCAGCTTTGGACCTAGGCGGCCTGTCTCTGTCTTTATCTTTGCGTTTTTTCGGAATGTCGGTAGTCGGATGGCTTAGAGAAGACATAAGTGGATAACTGAACAGAGCACCAAAATATTTAGAAGCGAAAATATACGGACGATGGATAGTTCGTTGTTTAAATAAGGCACAAAACTGAGTGAGATACGTCGTGGTCAGGGCCTAGGCAAGGAATACAGTACGAATGAAAATCTTTATGAGGTATTTGCTTTCCACAAGAAATGCAATTTACTTTTACTGTCATCGGTTTAGAGCAAGAAAAAGTTTCTCCAACGGGGTACTTAGCTTTAGTTGAAGACTTTGGTTCTGAAACTCGAAAACGAAAATTTCAGGAGTCGGCCGACCGGAACTTGTGAACTGCTTCTGCTTCGGGCACCGCACGGCAAGAAAGACTGATGTAATGGCATCAGCTGCATGCTTTAAACCCCTGACTACCTGACGTCATGGAAGAGACAGCAACCGACGCAGAACCCAAGACTTTGTTAATCAGGCCGACTGAGGGCTACTGCAAGCAGATAACCCAAATGTGATGACTGCAATAGTGAAACAAGAACAACATCTAGGGGGGGTGTCAGCCTCGTAAGGGTGCCTTTCCTGTCCCAGACACCACTGAGTAAATCTTTCCCATTTAGCAATGTATGATTTTCTAGTAGTGGGTTTCCTGGCCTCCCTCAGGACTAATAGCACATCCTCTGAATAGTGGTGTCTGAATGGGGTTGGTAATGTATCACTCAGAGTCACGGATAGCATTTGCAAGTGTGGGTGTAGGAGAGTTCCTTTGTCTTGTGTGAGAAGGTCCACCTTGTGGGGCAACTTGCAGTGATTGCCCTTGGCTAAATTGTGTAGAAGGGGGAACCAGTCCTGCCTTGGCCAGTAGGGAGTCACTAGCATGACTTTTGGTTTGTCCTTCCTGATTTTCAGAAGGACTTTCTGAATCAGAGGGAAGGGGGGGAAGGCGTAAATGAACTTCCTCTTCCAGGTGAAACTGAAGGCGTCTACTCTCCAGACTTGGGGGGAGTAAGTCTTTGTGCAGAAGGTCTGCAGCTGCCTGTTCTGGGGGGAGGCAAACAGGTCTATTTGTGGAGTTCCCCATCGGTGGACTATGTCTAGGAAGACCGTCCTGTCCAGCATCCATTCTTCTTGTGGAGAGGATGTTCTGCTCAGGAGGTCTGTTTGCTTGCTTGTCCTGCGAAGGGTTGTAGCTGGCTTGCAGGGATAGGCTGTGCTGGGATGCTAGGTCACAAATTAGTAGGGCTAGCCTACACAATTGGTATGCCTTGGTACCTCCTTGTTTGTTGATGTACCACATTACAGTGGTATTGTCTGTCATTATCAGAAGAGGACAGTACAGTTGTGTACCTACCATAAATGTAGATGTTAGAGTGTATTCACTGTTGCAGTCATTACAATTGGGTTATCCTGCTGGCAGGCTACCCGCAGTCAGCCTGAATTCCAAAGTCTAGGTCTGGCGTCGGTTGCTGTCACCTTCTCCCTGACGTCAGTGTGCCAGGGGTATAAAAGATGCAGCAGACGCCATTTTCTTCAGTTTTTCTTGCCCCAGATGTCAGGTGCCCCCAAAAGGGTAGGCTAAAAAAATATGTCAATAAAGCATGCATGCACCAAGTAGCACGTTTCTTTCATCTACAAGCAAATACACCACATAGGTTGTATAGAATGAAGAAGTACAGGTAAGGTCCAGCAAAGATAAGGGGGGTGGTGGGTGGGCAACCTGGACTGCAACAGTGAATACACCCGAACATCTACATTTATGGTAGGTACACAAATGTACAATGTTCATCGTGTTTCACTGTTGCAGTCATTACAATTGGGTTGAATCCCAAAGCTAAGGTTGGGAGGCTGGAACTAAACAAAATTAGGAGCGGCTATGAGGCACTGCAGTACTGCAGTGGCAAAGCTGCCCAGGATTTGGAGTAGAGTGGTAAGTGGTAGTGCTTTGTAAAAGTGTGCACTGAACTCCAGGTTGCAGCCTCTAAAATGTCTTTGGTTGGCACTCCTCTGAGGAAGGCTGCTGAAGTGGCTGCTGCTCTGGTTGAATGTGGCCTAATGCCCTTAGGCACTGATTTGCCATGTTGAGAATAGCATAAACGAATGCAGTGACCTATCCACTTTGAAATAGTCTGCTTTGAGATGGCCTTTCCTTGTGATCCTGCAGCATATGCTACCAGTAATTGCTCAGCCTTTCTGTAAGCTTTGGTTCAGTCCAAGTAGAAGCGCAGCTGTCTGTGCATGTCCAAAGAATGCAGAAGTTTCTCCCCCTTATTCTTCTGTGGGTTTGGATAAAAGGTAGGCAAATTAATAGTTTGGTTGAGGGCCACATTGGACACTACCTTAGGCATAAATGTGGGGTTTGTCCTTAGAGACACCCTATCTGGATGGAAAATGATAAAAGGTTAAACAGCCATGAGTGCCTGTAGCTCTGAGACTCGTCTTGCAGAGGTTATTGCTAGGAGCAGAGCTGTTTTCCATGATAAAAATTTTATAACAGCTGTAGCGGCTGGCTCAAAAGGAGGCAGAGTGAGTTTTTCCAAGACATAATTGAGGTCCCATGCAGGTATCGGTGATCTCCTAGGAGGCCGTAAATTTTTGGCTCCTCTGAGGTGCTGCCTTAATAAAGGAGGAGAAAAAATAGGTGGCTCTGTATTGTAATGAGCTGAAATGGCAGAGGCATGAATCTTAATTGATGAAAAGGATAGGCCTTTGTCTAGCAACTCAGTTAAGTATTGCAAAATCTGTGGGATATTTGGTACAATCATGTCAATTCCTTGTGCCTGGTTCCAAGGACAGAATCTCTTCCATTTTTCTGCATAAGATTTTCTGGTACTGGGCCTCCTGGCCTCCAAGATGACATCCATCACCGCTTTAGAGAGAGGTGTGTTTTGAAAAGCTATATTATCTGCCATGCTGCCAGATTTAAGGTCCTGAGTTGGCTGTGCAGGATCTGACTGTTTTGTTGGGTCAGTAAGTGAGGAATTTGAGGTAATGTCCATGCTGGGCAGTGAGTCAAGTTCCTTAGGATTGGGTACCAGTGCTGGCGGGGCCAGTCTGGGGCAATCAGTATCATTTTTTGTTTCTCTTGTCTGACCTTTAGGAAAACCTTAGGGAGGACAGGCACTGGGGGAAAGGCATATACTGTTAAGTTTTTCCAGCTGAAAGATAGAGCATCCACTTTCCATGCTTGCTTGTGATAAGTCCTTGTGCAGAATATCTTTAGTTGGCAGTTGTGAGGGGAGGCAAATCCATCTATGTCCGGGCATCCCCAATTCTTTGTCATCATGTTGAAGACTTGTGGATCCAATTTCCACTCGTGGGGATCCATGAGGTTTCTGCTTAGTCTGCTAGAGTCTTTATCTTTCCTGGCAGGAATTGTGCTTGCAGATGTATGTGGCAAGTCAATGCTGTCCCACAAAGTCATGTCTAGTCTGCAAAGGGGGTAGGAATGTGTGCCTCCCTGCTTGGTCATATACCACATGACTGTGGTATTGTCCGTCTTTATCAGTAGTTCTCCTGGATGAAGTAGATCCTTGAAGGCTGTCGGGGCATTCTGAACAGCTAGCATCTCTTTTTGACGGATATGTAGATGCATTTGGATTGCGGACCATGAGCCCTGAATACATCTTCCTGCCATGTGGCCCCCTCCAAGGCATAATCTGATGCATCTGTTTTCAATGTCTGCCTGGCTGGGGGTATGGTGAATGGCTGCCCCTTGTTGTGGTGACAGGCCTTTGCCCACAATCGAAACTCCTGTTGCAAGCAGGGAATGAGTGTAATTAGAAGTTATGTACTCACCATAACGTTCCATCTGAGTAGGTGTATTCATTTGTCTGCAACCTGTGGGTTATGGATCCGATATCGGATCCGAACCGGCATGGTTTTCCAGCTATGGATCCAAGCTCTCAGCTCCTCCCCTCACCCATAATGCCCTGCTCTACCCTCATGACCTCAGATCGAGTTTGCCAAAGCAACAATACCCTAAAAAGGGTAACAAAGAATATGCAGGAAACTGAAAGGCCAGGGGGATAGGAGGGCGGGATGGTTGCAGACAAATGAATACACCTACTCAGATGGAACGTTATGGTGAGTACATAACTTCTAAATCTGAAGTAGGATATTCATTTGTCTGCAACCTGTGGGACAGAGTCCCCAGCTACCTGAATCTTGGGCGCCATCATGGAAGGATATTCCGAGCACCGCGAGCCAAAGGATGCTCTACCCCTAGATGCAAGATCCAACTTATAGTGGGAAATAAATGTATGAGATGAAGCCCACGTGGCTGCTGCACAAATATCATCTAGAGGAATCCTAGCCTTGAAGGCTGCCGAGGTAGATACTGACCGGGTTGAATGGGCATGAACACCCCCGGTGCGGGCCTTCCTGACGCTTGATAAGCCAATAAAATGCACTGTGAAATCCAGCGGGACAGAGAAACTTTAGAGATTGGCTTGCCCAAATTGAATTTTGCAAAGGAAATAAACAGCTGGTCGGATTGCCTATGACCAGCTGTCCTGTTGAGATAAAATCTAAGTTGCCTGTGAACATCTAGTGAATGTAGCTTATATTCACCTTTGTTTTCATATTTAGGAAGAAAACAGGGAGGTTAATGGATTGATTGATGTTTGCTTCAGAAGCGATTTTAGGAAGGAAGGACGGGTTGGTCCTGAGGGAGACACGGTCCGGATGAAATACCAAGTAAGGAGGTTTAGCTGATAAAGCTTGAAGTTCAGAAACTCTCTTGGCTGATGTAATGGCTACCAAAAGGCTGTCTTGTAGGACAAGAATTTGAGATCCACCGTGGCTGGCTCGAAGGAGGAGCGGTCAAGGCCTGTAGGACCAAAGAAAGGTCCCAAGGAGGAACTGCTTGTTTTATAGGGGCCTGAGAAGAAAAGTACCTTTAAGAAATGTCTTACACAATTTGGCTGACATAAGAGGATTAGAATCTTGGCCAATGTGATAGTGAGAAATTGCCGCCAGTTGAACTTTGACTGTGGAACTGCTGGCACCATCGTTAAAGAGAGAGGTTAGAAAGTCAAGCACTACAGGGAGAGGAACCGTGAAGGATTCAGGCCTTGCCGCTCCGCCCACACAGAGAAACGTTTCCATTTGCTTCGTAAACCTTTCTAGTGGATGGTTTATGAGCCGCCACCAAAATAGCCTTTACAGGTGAAGAAATACCGAGTCCTTATCAAGAGTGGAACTGGAGCAGCCAAGCGGTCAGCTTCAGGTTGTCCAGGTTCGGAGGAGGAATGCAGGATGGATGGGATATCAGATCCGGGATGGGATCTAGAATCCAAGGAGGATTCACCGAGTGAGACCTTAGGAAGGGGAACCAGATCTGTCGAGGCCAGAATGGAGCAATGAGAATCATTCTGCAACCCACCGAGAGGCTTTCTGAAGAACTTGCAGCATCAGAGGCAAGGGTGGATAGGCATACAGAAGACCGGGTGGCCAAGCATGCACCAGAGCGTCTCTTGGGGTACCTCCGGAAGGAGGTATTAGAGCGAAAAAACTGTCGCACTTGGTGTTTGAGGGAGAAGCAAAAGATCGCATGAAGGGGTTCCCCACCGTGCGAATATGCGTTCCGCTACTTGACAATTGAGAGACCACTCGTAAGGGGTCAGAATGGTGCGACTGAGCTTGTCCGCTAGGATGTTGGACCGACCGGAATGTGCGTTGCTATGAGAAAGCGATTGGTGGAGATTGCCCATTCCCAAACTCTCATGGCCTCTCGACAAAGAGGGTAAGACCTTGTTCCCCCTTGCTTGTTGATGTACCAGACAACAGACATGTTGTCCGATTGAATCGCAATTGTTCCCAAGGGAAGAAAGTCCTGAAGTGCTAGCAACGCTAAGAGCACTGCTCTCATCTCTAGAACATTGATATGCAGTAAGGTCTCTGAATCGTTCCACGTGCCTTGCACTGTCCGCCATAAAGTGCCCGCCCCACCCGAGGCGGGAGGCGTCCGTGGTCACCGTGGCGAGAGGGGGAGAAGCACAAAATGGGCGACCTTTGTGGAGATCCAGGGAGTGGAGCCACCACAAGAGGGACCATTTGCAAGCCTTGCTGATCGCTATGGGATGATGCATGGGGAGAGCAAGGTATGACCACTGTACTAAGAGCGTCCACTGTAGAATGCATATTGAGCCTGGCAAGAGGAAGAAGTGCTATAGCCGAAGCCATGGACCCTAGAGCCCTCAGGACCAACTCCGCTGGAACAGAACTTGAATGGAGAATGGCCCGCACCTGGAGCTGCAGATTTAGAACTCTGTCCGCAGTGAGGAAGGCTCGTAAACTCCTTGTGTCTAGTCTGGCCCCTATGAAATCTAAGAGCTGTGTGGGCGCCAGGTTGGACTTCTTTGTATTTATTGTGATGCCCAGAAATGGAGCAAGATGGAGAAAGGAGTCTCGCCCCAAGAGAAGTAGATGCCTTGTTGGGGCGGTAAGAAGCCAGTCGTCCAGGTAGGGAAAGACCTGCACCCCCTGAAGCCTCAGGTGGGCCGCTAGTACTTTGGTGAACACCCTGGGGGCTGTGGTGAGACCAAAGGGAAGGACCCGGAACTGGTAGTGACTGGCTCCCAGCCGGAAGCGGAGAAACCTCCTGGAGCGCCTGTCCATCAGGATGTGGTAGTACGCGTCCTTGAGATCTATCGAGCACATCCAGTGATTTTCTCCCAGAAGGGGGAGAATAGATTGCAGAGTGACCATTCGGAATTTTTCTTTGGGGACTGCCAGATTCAAGAGAGAGAGGTCTAGGATTGGTCTTAGTTCCCCCGTCTTTTTGGCACTAAAAGAATCTGGAGTAGAACCCTGATCCGATCTGGTCTGGGGAACGGGCTGGATGGCTCTTTTCTTTAGCAGATGGCCAATTTCTGCCAAAGCGGCCTCCGTTGACGGGTGGGACGTCTGGGAGGGACTTCAATTTTGGAAGGTGAAGGAAAGGAATGCGATATCCCTGGATATGATTTGGAGAACCCAGCGGTCCGATGTTATGGACTCCCATGCCGCTAGGTGCCCAACGCCCCGACTGCCTCCAGAGTAGAGCAGTCGGGCAACCCTCAGGGTTGCTGCGGGCCGTTCAGAGAAAGGTTCCCTGGACCCGAAGTTTCTGGGAGCCCCTCTGCCTCTAGGGCGGCGTCCTCCCTGTCCTCCTCTGCCACGGAAGGACTGGTTGTCCGGAGCAGGCTGGGACTGCTGCGACTTCGAACCACATCTTCTTCTGACCCTTTTGGTTCCTAGAATAGGGCCGCTGGGGTGCAGAGAAGCGGATTCCGACGGCAGACAGCGTCTTTCCGTCCTTCTCGCTCTGGGTCAACGTCTCGCGAACGGTCTTGCCAAACAGAGCAGAACCATCAAAGGGGCGTTCGCAAACGACGCCTTGAAGGGCTCAGAAAAATCGCAGTGACGGAGCCAGGCCTGGCGTCTAGTGACCAGTCCTGTCCCGCAGCTCTAGCGCCCTCCGTCGCATGGGAGAGTAGCCGCAGAAGTATTCGTAACTGACCTAAGAGTGGCCATACGGGTGGAGTGCAGAACTCTGTCCTCCTCCGAAATGGACTCAGGGGATGCAGCGTATTCCTTAATAAGGTCTCGCTGCATCCGAATAACATGTGCCAAATAGTTCAGCCCTTACCGAGAAGGTCGCCGAACTGAACATCCGCTTCCCCAAGCGGTCCATCATCCGAGACTCCTTGCTCGGTGGGTGGACTGAGGGACTCTCCTGAGCTAGTTCCCTCTTTGTGCGCCGCCATCAACATGGCATCTACAGGAGGCCCCTTACTCCAATGGGTCCGGTCGGATGGCGGACTAAGGATCCTATCCGGTCTTTGGGAATTGGCTCCACGGTGTCCGGTTCCTTCCACGCCCTGGTGGTAATAAGGTCCACCAGGGGTCGGCAGGGGACACCCAAGAGGTAGACGGGCCCGTTTCAAATGCCTCCAAGAACACGGACTCGTCCGAGGAAGACTTGGGGCAGACCACCCCCTTATACGGAGCATTTCCATGATGTCTCCAAAGGAGACATCCTCGGGGTGACCGTGGGGAGCCTTCCCTTCCTCCAAGTCCGTGTCTTCTGTGAGAGACTCGGGGAGTCAATGTGCCTCCTTTGCGTATGCTTGAGGGCCTCCTCTGGGGGCTGTCAGAGGAGTCCTCAAGCAGCAATTTGCTCCATAGGAGCAACTTGGGGCACAAACGGGCTGTCCCAGGGGCCGGATGGTGGAAGCCTGGCCCAGTGCAGAGGGAGCGGACGGAGCGAAGCAGGTGCCGGGGTCCGGAGACCCTCAACAGAGCCCTCTCCACTACATCAAAGGCGAAGGAGCCGACCTCGACCAAAGGATCCGACAATCGGCTCCCCTCGGATCCGAAGAGTGGATCGGAGCCGGCGCCGAAGCACTCGGATCCGAAGGGACAGTGCGCTCCGACACAGACGGCGCCGAAGGAGCACTGATCCCCCCGGATCCGAAGCTCGGATCCAGGCTCCGAGAGATCGGGTCCGACGCACTCGAGGGCAGGGTTGGGTCAGAAGTACCAAGTACTATTGGCTCCGACCTTCCCCCGGCTCCGAAGCTGCTCGGCTCCAGCTGCTCCGAACCCGGATAGCGGGTCGGAGAAGGAGCAATAGGCTTAAAAAAGGGTGTTGAGCTCCCGGAGGGGAGGCAAGAGCACTCCCATCTGCATCTGGGCCTGGATGAACCTTCTCATCATCCGGTCCAGATCAGCATCAGAAAGGCTATGGGTAGATCTCGAAGAGGCTACCGAGGTAGGCCTGGAGTGCCTCCTCGATAGCCTCGACGGAGATCGGGTCTCCTCCTCCTCAGGACCCGGTGAAAAGCACACAGGGGACCGGAGCCGAGAAGGAGGAGACCGAACTGACAACGGAGCCGGGAGAAGCCAGCTTGGCTGGCGGGCCGAAACAGAGGTCTCGGCCGCCGCTTGGTGCTTCTCCCTCCGGTCCTTTAGCAGCATCCCTCTCCTCTCCAGAAGCGGGAGTTTGAGTCCCAGGAGCAGGAGGGGTGCCACAGGGGAACAACTGCAGCCACAGTAGTCCCGAAGGAGCGGAGGCGGAGCCGAGTCTGGCGGTAAAGACCCGCCAAGACCAGCTTGGACCTCCGCTCCCTCAGTGCCCTGGGGTTGAACCCTGCACAAATGGAACAACCAGATGTGAGGTGTTCAACCCGAGACACTTAACACACCGAGTGTGGCCATCAGCCGGTGAGAGCTTATGGCCACACTCGAGCATTCGAAAAGATAGATTTAGGCTGGTCAGCCATAATCTATAACACACTAAAAGTTACAGAAAGTAACTTAAAAACAAAAAGACACACAGGCCTACACACACACTCTACAACAGCGAGGGAGGGAATAAAATTACTTACTTTAACTCAAAATAAACTCAAAATACACTTATAAGAAAGGAAACCTAAACTTTCACACAAATTCACTCAAAAAACCAAAAAATTCTCTGATTTTAACAAGAAATAGAGTTCACTTAGCTGAGAGCTATGTACCCAAATCCAGTCACCAGCGCGGCAAACGAGATCTGAGGTCATGAGGGTAGAGCAGGGCATTATGGGTGAGGGGAGGAGCTGAGAGCTTGGATCCATAGCTGGAAAACCATGCCGGTTCGGATCCGATATCGGATCCATAACCCACAGGTTGCAGACAAATGAATATCCTACTTCAGATTTATTGTTTCCAGGCTGTGGCAATGTTGAGTCCAAACACGTTTTAGATACTATTGTAGTTTCCTCATATGCAGTCTTGCATACGGAATTAGCAGAATGCAGGATGCCATGAAGCCCAAAGCCTGTATAATTTTTCTTGCAGTTAACTGGGTGTTTGTTGCCAACATTTTGAAATAAGTAGTCAGTTGCCTTTGTTTGTCTGGCGTAAGATAAGCCATCTGGGCAGTTGTATTTAAGCTTGCACCCAGGAATATTATCTCGAGAGGGTACAAGTTTTGATTTCTTTTCGTTTACTGTGTACCCTAGGCACGTTAGTAATCTTTTTACAAATGCCACTTGCTGTAGTAGTATGTCCTTGTTCTCTGCTTGAATAAGGCAGTCGTCCAAGTAAGGATATATTTGTCTTCCTCTGTCTGCAAAATGCAATTACTGGTACCAGGCATTTTGTGAAGACCCTGGGCGCAGTAGATAAGCCAAAGGGCAGTGCAGAGAATTGGTAGTGCATTGAGCCAGCTATGAATCTGAGCTACTACAAGATAGAGCAAAATCCTCAAAAGGTAAGACACCCTTGATCACTATAAGTAAAAAACTAAGAGCTCTCATAAAATCATCCAAAGCAAATTTTGAGAGAAAAATAGCTAAAGACTCAAAAGACAATCATAAGGCCTTCTTTAGCTATGTTAGAAACCTGGGAGGAAACTCCCAGATATGCTCAGAACTAGTTCAAAATGATGTGAAGATTACTGATCCTACGGACATTGCCAACATACTGGCTGACAGGTTCAGTGCAAACTTCTCCCCCCCCTCCCCCCCAAAAGGAAAGATATCTATACCAAATGATTGCAGCCCCCCAAACATCTCCAACGCTCAAGTGAGAACTGCTCTCTCCAAAGCAAAAAACACAGCATCCATGGGACCTGATGGTGTCCCCGGCTGTGTGCTCCACGAACTCAATGAGGAATTAAACCCACAGCTAGGACAGCTGTTTAATCAGAGCCTTACCTCTGGATACGCACTCCAGGAGTGGCGCACTGCAACTGTGGTCCCACTTCACAAAGGCGGTGCCTCCACCGACCCTGGAAATTACCGGCCCATTAGCTTGACAAGCCTTATCTGCAAAGCCATGGAGAGGATCATAATGGACCTCATAAATAAAGAATTTGCAGACTTTGGATCCAACCCAGTTTGGCTTTGTCAAAGGCAGATCATGCCTTTTAAACTTGGTTGACTTTTGAAACAGTCACCAAAGCCATTGATGAGGAAAGGCAGTCCATACAGCCTACCTCGATCTGGCGAAGGCCTTCGATACAATACCCCACTCGGGTATCATTGAAAAACTCATCAGCTTAAATATTAACCCATACATCACAAGATGGGTTGCAAACTGGCTGAGTGACAGAACCCACAGGGTCAGAGTTGCTGGCGCCATGTCAGACTCAAAGCCTGTCACAAGTGGTGTCCCACAGGGCTCAGTCCTAGGCCCACTCTTGTTTGGCATCTACTTCTCCGAAGTACAAGCAAACACAGGAGGGTTATGGCTGACAAAGTTTGCAGATGACTGCAAACTGGGCGCCATAGTAGAAAACACATCTGACACAGTTATCCTTCAGAAGGGTCTCACAGAAACTGATAACTGGTGCCAGAGCCATGGCCTAAAGTTAAATGCCAAAAAATGCATAGTCATACCCTTCGAAAAACAAGGTTACCCCTAGCTACCAAATAGGTGGCAATCCACTGAGCACAGAAGAAGTTATCAGGGACCTGGGGACCCAGGTTGATAGTAGTCTGTCATTCGACACCCATGTAGCTAAAGTAGTTAGGAAGACCTTCTACATTGCCCACTTTATCATGAAGGGATTCTCATCTAGATCAAGGGAGGTCATTGTCTCCCTCTACTCATCACTCATCAGACCAATGATTGAGTACAATGCCCGATTCGAATGTATCTGACCCGACACTTGCAGCAGCTGGAGAGGCCACAAAAGTTCCTCACCAAAAGGATAAAGGGTCTCAAAATCTGTCCTATGCTGCCCGACTGAAAGAACTCCAGCTCTATTCAGTCGCCACATTGCTCAGAGGTGACCTTTGCCTAACATACAAGGCCATGTCAAACCCAGATTTGATGAATATGCTTCACCTCAAAAAATCTAGATCCATCAGAGCCACAAGGGCGGGAGACTTAAACCTCGACACTGCTATTAATAGGACGTGCTGGAGGGATAGATTCATCACCCAAAGACTCCCTATGCTGTGGAACAAAATCCCGGTATATGTGAGGCAGAGCACCTCGCTGGCCTTGTTCAAGAGAAATCTTGACCAATGGATGGGAGATCGCAGATATTCCCCAGGGATTACCTCAGTGTCACTGCTCGACAGAGGCACAGCAAAATAATGGGTATAGTTCCCCATACTAAAGGGGTGGCGTAAGCCACAAAACTATGGGCTAGGCTTGTAAATGCCCTTGGGCAGATAGCCTAGTATGAACCTATGAACCTATGAACCTATGATTGTCTGATTGGGACAGGCAGGTATCTCTCTTTCAGGTCTAAAGTTACAAGCCAAGCCTTCTTGCCCAGCATGGGCAGAAGCTGCTGCAGAGTCAACATTTTGAATTTTGGAATAACCAGGTATGTGTTTAGAATAGATAGGTCTAGTATTGGCCTCCAGGTTTTGTCCTTTCTGGGTACCAACAAAAGTCTTGAGTAAAACCCTTGTCCTTGCTTTTGCTGTGGTACTTGCTGAATGGCCCTCATGTCCATGAGGGATGAAACTTGCTTTTGTGCCTCTGCCCATTGATTTTTTGGCAGATCTGGCATACCGTTTGCCCTTCGCAGGATGTGAAAGTGGAACCTGTAACCTTGTGACACTATGTTCAAGACCCATTTGTCCTGGGTGATTAGGTGCCAGTTTTGAGAAAAAAGTGCTAGTTTTCCCCCTAAAGGAGCTGCCAGAAGATAAGTGCTTGGCGCAGGCAGGGGGGAGTCATTGGGACTGCTTTCTGTATGGCTGTGACTTTTCTCCGCTTTTGGAGGTAGAAGCACCCCATTGTTTAGACCTGTATGAGCCTTGGGACTGGGATCTGCCTCTAGGGCGTCTGTATCTGCCTCTTTGTGGTCTGTCTGACACTGGCCCGATTTGTGCAGCCTGTTTATTATTGACACTGGAAAGGACCAATTCTCTGTAGGCCAAAGTCTGCTAAATCTTGGGAGGATGTACCTGTAAGAAATCCTTGACTGTTTACATAGATTTGGCTTTGGCCTCTATTTTCTTCAACACCTCTTCTGCTTTAACACCAAACAAGGTATCACGCTGTAGTGGAGCATCTAATAATTTTGCTTTAACATGATCAAGCAGATTCTGTTCCTTTAACCAAGCATGCCTCCTAATGACAGAACCCGTAACAGTGGTTCTGCAGGAGGCCTCCAAAGAATCAAAACCACATTGTAAAGTATGCTTTCCAACATGTTCAGCTGCATGCAATAAATCCTGCATTTCTTTATTTTCTGCACATTCAGAATTTGTCAACATTTTCTGTTTAAGCAGTGACAATGTATTGCTGATATTTAAGCATATGAAACTGACAATTTAAAGCCCTTATGGCCAAGGTAGCAGAAGTGTAAATCTTTTTTCCCCATCTGTCCAGTGCCCTGGAATCTCTGTCAGAGGGGGTAGGGTTTTTTGCAGTGGAAGCCTTGACCCCCCCCTTGGGACCCTGAGAGATAGTTTCTGGGCCAGCAGCAGGGTTTTTAGAAAGGAATTTGTGGGAGTCTGGAACCCTGTAGTATCTGTCTGGCTTAACAGGAGCTGGAGGTAAGGAGTCAGGAGTCAGACTGGACTCTGAAAATACATCTACAATGTCTAGCACAGGTGGAATAGCAAGGGGCCTGTGCTAAGGCAGTAAAAGAAAGCCTGAGCCTTTTCTTAGATTCTGAATAATCTTGGCTCTCCCAGTGGAAATGCTCCCTCATGGTATGCAGTGTTTCCCTGAAAGAATAATCCTCAGGAGGAGAAGCTGATGGGATAGATTCTTCAGCATCAGAATCCTCATAAGGAGGAAGAGAGTATTCCTGATCAGAAGAGGAATCAGATGAAATGGAAACCTGATATGAAGATTCATATTTCATCTCTTGCCTAGGCCTTTTGTCAGGAGGGGGATGAGAACCCCTGATCAAAGTAATCAGGTCTTTGGCCCTTTTGAGCATCTGTTTTTTAGGCATGGAGGCCTGTCCATGGGGTTACTGTACTTGTTTCTTTGTCTTTAAAGCTGCTTTAGTCTTTGCTTTTGAAGCAGAAGTTGTTTTAACGTATTAACTGTGTAGGCCTGAAAACGCCCTCAGAAGCCGATGCCTGCTCAGCGGCTCCGGACCCATCTGAGGGGATGGTTTCCGAAGGTCCAATACCTTGAGTTTCTGTAGGCCTGGTTGACTCCACGTGAGAGACTGTATTTGCCTGCGGCTCTAAAGTAGCAGTCGTCAGGGGCTGCGAAAGCGCCTCACTGAGAACAGGCGACTGGCCTAGAAGAAGCCTCGTCATCGGTTTTGGACCTTGGATGCCTGTCCTTTTCTTTTTCTTTGCGTTTTTTGTAAACTCTGGTAGTCGGCTGTTCCGACGGCATTATATAATTAAATCTTCTGCCAAAGTAATGAAATGCAAAATCGTTATGACGCTTAATAGTGCGTTGGTTAAATCTAGCACAAAACCCGACAACTAGCAACGTCGTGGTCAGGGCCTAGGCAAGGAATGCAGTAAGAATGAAAATCCTTATGAGGTATTTGCTTCCCACAAGAAATACAATTAACTTTTTCTGACATCGGTCTGGAGCAAGAAAAAAGTTTCCCTTATATGTTAATGAAGACTTCGGATCTGAAATTCGAACTTGAAAACCTCAGGAGTCAGCCGACCGGCACTTGCGAACTGCTTTTGCTTCGGGCACCACACAAGAAAGACTGAAGAAAATGGCGTCGACTGCATCTTTTATACTCCTGGCGCACTAACGTCAGGGAGGAGGCGACAGCAACCGACGCCGGACCTAGACTTTGAAATGCAGGCCGACTGCGGGTAGCCTGCCAGCAGGATAACCCAATTGTAATGACTGCAACAGTGAAACACGATAAACATCTGGTAGCAGTAGGGGTATGAAGGCCTGTAGAGCTGAAAGAACTGCTGTCATCTCCTTTACATTGATGTGTTTGGTTTTCATGGGAGGTTGCCACTGAACTTGGACGCTAAGAGTGCAAGGTGGCTCCCCAATCCAAGTCTGAGGCATCTGTATGCAATATTTGTGTGGGTTGGGGAGGCTGCAGTGGAAGCCCCGGATTTAGTTGTACTTGTTGGAGCCACCAAATGATTTCCTTCTTTAAACAGGGAAGAAGGAGGAATAACTTGTTCCAAGTGATTCTGGTGTTGTGACCAGATAGTTTTGAGGTACCACTGCAGTTTTCACATATGTATTCTGGCTAACGGTAGCAAGGGAAAGGTTGCTGCCATCCTTCCCAGGAGTCAAAGGAATTGCCTTGCAGTGACGGTCTGGGAGAGCAAGACTTCCTGGAAGTGGGAAGTTAGAGTTAAGAACCTTGGTCCTGTGGGAGAAAGGCTTTCATTGGTTTTGTATTGATTCTGCGGGTCTATATTATATCATCGAACGCTTAAAAAAGCGAACGCTGATTGATCGACCTAATTTAAGCAAAAGCTTACAATCTCGAACTGTCAGACCAGCGATTTTTTTCCCAGGGGAAAAAAAAAAAAAAATTTGCTGATCCAAAACACATACACAACACAAGCACACCAAACAAACAGAAATCCACACACACACCTAAAATCTGATACCTAACCCTACACTAAACTATGCACACACCACTAACTAACCACTTACCTTAACCCAAACCCTAACCCTAAGGTCCGTCACTATCGCACACTCACCTCACCCGCTCCCTAACCCTAACTCACTTAAATCCGCCCTAACCCTCATGTCCACTCAATCGCGCACACACCTAACCCGAGCCCTAACCCTAACTCACCTAAATCACCCTAACATTCACATCCACACAATCGCACACTTACTTGAATCCGACCGGTAACCTTCCACCATAACACTGAAAATACCGAAGCAACAGAAACGGACAACCAAATTATTTCCCTAGGAAAAAATTTGAGTTTCTGCTGCTTCGATATTTTGCAGTTTCGCAAAAATAAGTTTGATCAATCAGCATTCGCTTTTTTTAAGCATTCGAGGATATAATATCGACCCGATTCTGCAACTAGGAATTATCTTGTCCTTGTCTGAGTTCAGGGAGGACTTCTTGAGGTTTGGGGTGAACCCTAGACTTTGAAGAAGGGACATAGTGAAGTGTTAATGTCTTAAGAGGGAATCTTTGGACTGTGCTAGGATAAGGATGTCGTCCAGATATGGGTAAATCTGGATTCCTTGGATCCTGCAGAAGGCAATGGCTGGAGCTAAGCACTTTGTAAACACTCTTGGGGCAGTGGATAAACCAAAGGGCAAGGCCGTAAATTGGAAGTGCAAGGATGGGCCAGAGAAATGCAGGAAACGTCTGTGTGAAGCCCTGATGGGAATGTGCAGGTAAGCATCTTTCAGGTCCAATGTGACCATGAAAGCATTTGAGGGTATGAGGGGTAAGAGAGTGGGGAAGTGACAGCATTTTGAAGGAGGGTACCTGCAGGTAAAGGTTTAGGAAGGAGAGAACCAAAATGGGTCGCCAGGGACTGTTCTTTCAAGGGACCAGAACAGATGGGAGTAGAATCCCTTTCCTTCTTGCCCTGTGGGAACAGGCTCTATTGTTAACCCCTTTCCTTCTTGCCCTGTGGGAACAGGCTCTATTGTTAACCCCTTTCCTTCTTGTCCTGTGGGAACAGGCTCTATTGTTAACCCCTTTCCTTCTTGTCCTGTGTGAACAGGGTCTACTGTGCCTTGTTGTTGCAGGTCTGACAGAATTTGTGGAAGGAGATGGTATTGGTTTTTTGGGGGAAATGGAATGCTCTTCCATGGGAGAATGTTTCCAGGATAGAAAGTACCCTTTTTTGAATAATGGTTAATACCCATTAGTCTGTGGTGATTTTTTGCCAGAAGGGGAGACAGTGGGTAAGGCGAACAGAGAGGCAGATGGGCAAGGCAGTCGCGCATTATTAGGACCTCCCCTGTCCTTAAAGGGTTGTCTAGGCTGAGGACGTGGGCCAGTGGGCCTGGATGAGGAAGGTCTTCTAGTTCCTCTTCTGGGTCTGGAGGAGGAGGAGGCAGGAGAATGTGGGTTACGCCTAACAAAGGTAGTCTTAGCCGGGTAGTTCCTATAAAATTTGGGTATAGGAGATACCAGGAGATGTTCAATATCTTATAATTCTTTGCTTTTTTCTTGCAGATTCTTAAGTCTGCAGACTGCTTTCCAAAGATGAAGTTGTGATCCGGGGGGGGGGGGGGGGGGGGGATACCAGTGTCTTTGGATTTCTCTGTCGGATGCTGTCGCTTCTTCCTTGACGTCAGGTCATCAGGGGTATAAAACATGCAGCAAACGTCATTACATCAGTTTTTCTTGCCCCAGATGTCAGGTGCCTCCACAATAAAAAGCAATTATATGGTATGGTACACCCCTAGCAAAACGCAAATACACATGATATAATATATGCCAAACAAGAAGGAAAGGTAGAGCCAAGAGAAGTCAGGGGGCTGGAGGGAGGGTAACCAGGACTGCAACAGTGAATAGTGTCGAACATCTACATTTATGGCAAGTGTACACAACTGTACTATGTTCTTCGTGTTTCACTGTTGCAGTCATCACATTTGGGTTGATTCCCAAAGCTAAGCAAGGGAGGAGGAAGGAGAGCATTAGGGTCAGCTATTAATCCCTGCAAGACTGCAGTGGCAAATCCAGATCTGGATTTAGAAAAGATAGGCAAGTGGTAATGCTTGGTGAAGGTATGTACAGAGCTCCAGGTAGCAGCTTCTATGATGTCCCTGGTAGGGACCCCCTCTCAGAAATGCCACAGAGGTAGATGCAGCCCTGGTGGAATGTGATCTTATCACCTGCGGGGTAGGTTTTCCATGGTGCTTGTAGCAGAAATTAATGCAATGGGCTATTCATTTGGAAATAGTTTGCTTTGAAAAAGCCTTCCCCTCTGCCCCTGCAGCAAAGCTAACTAGCAGCTGTTCAGATTTTCTGATAGATTCTGTTTGGACAGGACTAAGCCTAAGTGGTCTGTGCACATCCAGAGAGTGCAGTATTCGTTCCCCTTTGTTTTCTGGATTAGGGAAAAAAGTAGGTAAATGAATGGACTGGTTTAAGGCCACAGAAGACACCTTGGGCATAAAGGAAGGATTAGTCCTGAGGGAAACCCTGTCCGCATGGAAGATAATGAAGGGTTCCACTGCCATGACAGCCTGTAATTCAGACACTCTTCTAGCTGAAGTAATGGCTAGAAGGAAGGCTGTTTTCCAAGAAAGGAATTTCAACTCTGCTGCAGCAGCTAGTTCAAGGGGGGGGGGGGGAGCGAGCTTTCCCAATACAAAGTTAAGGTCCCAAGGCTGGAGTGGGAGTTCTCCTGGGGGGTCTTAAATTTTTGGCCCCTATAAGGAATTGCTTCAGCAAGGGGTGAGAGAAGACGGGCGGCTCAGTATTATAATGTGCTGAAATGGCAGAGGCATGAATTTTAACTGAAGAGAAGGATAGGCCCTTGTGGAGCATTTCTGTTAAATACCGTAGAATATGAGGTAAGCTGGGCACCGCTGTGCCCATCCCCTGAGCTAGGCTCCAGGAACAATATCTTTTCCACTTTTCAGCATAGGATTTTCTAGTACTAGGCCTCCTTGCCTCCAGAATGACATCCAGTACCTGCTTACAGAGGGATGCCAGGGGAGAGCTCAAGGAATTAACCAGACTGCAAGGTTCAGGGTTTGAAGCTGAGGGTGCAGAATCTGGCCAGTCTGCTAGGAGAGCAGGGAAGGGTCTGAGGCAGGTGCCATGGTTGTAGCACCGTCATACTGCTCAAGAGGGGGTACCACCAGTGCTGACGTGGCCAGTCTGATGCAATCAGTACTGTCCTTGGCTTGTCCTGTTTGATCTTTAGTAGAATGTTTGAGAGGAGAGGCAGAGGGGGGAAAGGCATAAACTGAGAGGCTTTCCCAGGTGAAGGACAGGGCATCCACTTTCCAAGCTTGGCTGTGGGGAGTTCTTGTGCAGAATTTGCGCAACTGGTAGTTTTGAGGGGAGACAAACAGGTCTACCTCTGGAGTCCATTTCTTCCTCAAGAGGTTGAATATTTTGGGTTCTAGTTTCCATTTGTGTGGGTCTATGAGATTTCTGCTTAGGTCATCTGACAGCGAATTTAGTTTGCCTGGCAGGAATTGAGCTTGCAGATGTACTTGGTAGCTCGAGGCTGTGTTAGAACCATGGCTAGTCTGCAGAGAGGGTACGAGTGGGTCCCCCCTACTTGTTTATGTACCACATAACTGTGGCGTTGTCGGTCTTTACCAATAGTTGTCCTGGAAGACTACAGTCTTTGAAAGCTGTCCGAGCAGTCTGTGCAGCTAAAACTTCTTTTTGATTGATATGTAGGTGCATCTGTCTTGGGTTCCATCTACCCTGAATGCACTGCCCTGCCATGTGCGCCCCCCCATGCATAGTCTGATGTGTCTGTTAGGGTTTGGGGGGCAGGGGGTAGAGTGAAAGGGAGTCCCTTGTTGTGGTAGCAGGCATCTGCCCACCAAAGGAACTCTGTCTTCATACAAGGAATGATAGAAATCATTGCTTCCAGGTCCTGAGAATGTTGACACCATAAGCTTTTTAGATACCACTGGAGTTTCCTCATATGCAGTCTTGCATATGGAATTAGTAAAATGCAAAAGGTCATGAACCCCAGGGCTTGCAGTATTTTCCTTGCATATACTGGGATTTTGCAGCCAATAGTTTGAAGTAGGTGGTCAAATAAACTTGTTTCTCCGGAGTGAGGAATGCCATCTGGGAAGCTGTGTTCAAGCTTGCTCCCAGGAACACAATCTGTTGGCAGGGTACTAGCTGAAATTTCTTTTTGTTGATGATGTACCCCAGAGAGGTTAGAAGTGCCTTTACGAATGACAGGTGTTGTAATAGCAAGTCCTGGCTTTCTGCTTGAATAAGAATCATCCAAGTATGTGTAAATTTGAACATTTCTCTGCCTGCAAAATGCAATGGCTGGAGCTAGACACTTTGTGAATACCCTGGGCACAGTAGATAAGCCAAAGGGAAGTGCAGAGAACTGATAGTGCATGGAGCCTGTCCTGAAGAGTAGCTATTTCCTGCAAGATTTCCTTATTGGGACGTGCAGGTAAGCTTCCTTTAAGTAGAGTGTTGCCAGCCAGGCATCCTTGGTTAGCATGGGAAGAAGCTGTTGCAGAGTTAGCATTTTGAATTTTAGAACTACCAGAAAGGTGTTGAGAATAGAGAGGTCCAGGATAGGACGCCAGTTGTTGTCTTTTCTGGGAGACAGAAAAAGTCCTGAATAAAAACCTTTGTTCTGCTGGGACAGGTTGAATAGCCCTGATATTGAGAAGAGAGAGAACCTGCTGTTGGGCCCCCGCCCACTGATTTGGGGGTTGGTCTGGCCGACCATTTGGGGTTGGTAGTGTGTGGAAGTGGAATCTGTATCCTTGAGAAACTATGTTCAAAACCCATTTGTCCTGGGTAATGAGTTCCCAGTTTTTGCATGTAGGGTGAGCGTTCCTCCTAAGGGAGCAGGTAGTTGAGCAGGGCTTAGAAGGGTTAAGGTTAAGTCATTGTGCCATTTTTCCATGGGGGGGGTGGATTACTACTCCCTTGCTTTGGAAGTGGGAGCCACCCACTGTTTAGGTCTGTACGTAGCCTGAGACTGTAAGCCTAGGTGGTCTGCTGCTCCTGGGTTTGGACTGAGAAGGCCTAAAAGGGACTGGAATGGACTAATTCTTTGAAGGCCAATGCCTACTGAATCTGGGAGGCTGCACTTGTAGGAAATCTTTAGCAGTTTGCATTGATTTAGATTTTTCCTCCATCCTTTTGAGGACTTCTGCTTTGTTGCCAAAAAGGCGATCTTAGTTCAAGGGAGCATCCAGTAATTTAGCTTTTACATGATCATGGCAAGTTCTGTTCCTTACGCCAAACATGCCTTCTAACTACAGACCCAGTGACAGCAGCCCTGCATGATGCTTCTAAAGCGTCAAAGCCACAATGCATACCAACTTGTTCTGCAGAATGCATTAA
Organism: Protopterus annectens; assembly: GCF_019279795.1. NCBI lineage: Eukaryota > Metazoa > Chordata > Ceratodontiformes > Protopteridae > Protopterus > Protopterus annectens. Next base: position 1,820,933,324 of record NC_056744.1, read on the forward strand.
ATCCTGCAATTATTTGTGTTCAGTATAGTCAGGAATCAACATTTTCTGTTTAAGTAGCCCCATAACATGCTGCTGATACTTTAACATATGAAACTGGCAATTTAAAGCCCTATTGGCCAAAGTAGCAGAAGTGTATACCTTCTTACCCCATCTAAGGCTCTAGAATCTCTACACGAAGGGGTAGGATTTTTGGCAGCAGTAGCCTTAATGCCTTTTGGTCCTTGGGAAATGGTCTCTGGATCCACAGAAGGATTCTTGAAGAGGAACTTATGAGAGAGTCAGGTACTCTAATACCCGTCAGGTTTTCTGGGAGCTGGAGGTAAAGTGTCTGGGGTAAGGCTGTCCATAACAGAAGGGATAGCTAAAGGCCTGTGCTGAGGTAGTAGTAAGAATTCCCCAAGTCTCTCTTTGGACTCAGAGTAATCCTGGCTTTCCCAGCAGAAATGCTCCCTAAGAGTATACAAGGTTCCACTGAAAGAAAAATCCTCTGGAGTGGAAGCAGAGGGAATGGAATCCTCTGCATCAGAATCCTCATAAGCAGATAAGGGTAAATCCTGGTAATCAGAAGGAGCAGAAATATCAGATTCCTGATCAGAAGAATCAGAAAGAAAATCAGTTCTAGGTCTCAGAGGGGGAAGGCTGGCTTTCCCTAATTAAGGTAACAAAATCTTCAGCCATTCTAAGCATTTGTTTTTAGGCATATGGGCCTGAGCCTGTGGTTTGGTTGTCAGTTTACTAGGTGTGGTGCGAGTTTTTGGCCTGGATGAAAACAATGGCGTCGGTTTAATATGAATGTCTGTAGGCCTGAATACACCCTCAGAAGCCAGTGCCTGCACAGCAGCTCCGGACCCATCCAAGGTAGAGACATCCATAGGTTCCATAGTCGAAGAAGAATCTCGCAGTTTACCGGACACCGAATGGGTCTCAGTAGAGGCCTGCAAATCAGAAGTAGTGGGTATTGGGCTGCGAAAGCACCTCACTGAGTACCGGTGGACTGGCGACTAGCTTAACTGAAGCGTCGTCGGCAGTTTTGGACCTATGCGGCATTTTTTGGAATATCGGTAGTTGGATGGCTTGACGAAGCCATTTTGCAGTACGCAGAAAGAGTACGAGCTGAGGCAAGAAAGAGTCCCCAACGGGGTACTTAGCTTTATAGAAGTCTTCGAAGTAGTATTCGGTAGTAGTAATCTCTGGATCTGACCGACCGGCACTTGCGACCAGCTTCTGCTTCGGGCGCCACGCGGCAAGAAAGACTGGGGAAAATGGCATCGGCTGATGCCTTTATACCAGAATAACTGCCGCAATGACGTCGGGTGAAGTGCGACACCAGCCGAAGCCCGACCCAGACTTTGGAATCCGGCCGACCGAAGGGCTGCCTGACGACAGGACAACCCATTTGTAAAGACTGCAGATGCATCCTTGAAGGACATTCTGAGGCATTTGCTTTACACAGGTAAGACAACTGTTAACTTTTATTGACATCGGTTAGAGCAAGAAAAAGGATCCCCAACGGGGTACTTAGCTTTTTTTTTTGAAGACTTCGGGTATGAAACTCAAAAACGAAAATTTCAGGAGTCGGCTGACCGGCACTTGCGAACTGCTTCTGCTTTGGGCACCGCGTGGCAAGAAAGACTGATGTAACTGCGTCGGCTGCATGTTTTTTATCCCCGACATCAAGGAAGAAGCAACAGCATCCACCACAGAAATCTGAAGACTCTGGTATTCAGGCCGGCTGAGGTCTACCTGCAGGCAGATAACCCAAATGTGATGACTGCAACAGTGAAACACGAAGAACAGACCTGGCATAACATACAGCAATCTCCACTGTAAATCATAAGGTGTTCAAGACGACTATGGCCAACAGATTAGCAAAAAAACTACCTAGCATTACTAACCTATACCAGTGTGGATTTATAATAGGAAGGCAGACCTTTGAAATAATGCTTAGCATTACTAACCTAGACCAGTGTGGATTTATATTGGAAAGGCAGACCTTTGAAATACTGCCTAGCATTACTAACCTAGACCAGTGTGGATTTATAATGGGAAGGCATACCTTTGAAATAAAGGCTAGCATTACTAACCCAGGCCAGTGTGGATTTAGAATGAGAAGGCAGACCTTTGAAATACTGCCTAGCATTACTAACATAGACCATTGTGAATTTAAAATGGGTAGGCAGACCTTTGATATCAACAGGACACTGATGCTCCAGAGAGATGTGGAGCACACAAAAAAGATACTGGTGTAACCAGGAGTAGACATGAAAACTGCTTCTGATCAGGTCAGCTGGAAGTTTCTAGAAAACCTTAGATGTTTGTTTAAACTTTTTATGAGAATGGACAGAACTGCTGTTTAAATCTACAGGGGAGATGTGGCTCAAGTTAAATGTGGGGGTTTCTTGTCAAACACCTTTAAACTGATGAGGGGTAGTAGGGCAGGGCTGCCCACGTCAACCTGTAATTTACACCTTTAACCATTAGCAAAAGATGAGACAACCGATGGAGGAACAAGAATGAAACCATATCTTTATATGCAGATAACATTACTTTATGTTACAACCCTGAAAGGATCTTAGAATTAAAAAAAAAAATAACTGAATGTATATAATAAACTGACAGGCTATAGGATCAAACAAAAACAAAGGTAAAACCGATGAATTACATGCCAACAATAAGACTAACACAGACTTTCTCCCTTTCTGTGGGACATGATGAAATGAAAAATACAGTTATACAAGTAAATGTACCATAACAGTAGATGCTGGAATGATCACTGCTGTAGTAGCCCTACCTACAGGGGTTACCATCATGCTCAGGATATAACAGTGGGCTAGCTTACAGAGCCTTAAGGACAAATTTCATAATGCCAAACTTGGCTTGAGGTAGGAGCTGAAGGTTTGGGCACCCAGCCTTTCAGATCTTTGCTGCCAAAGGACACTCCTCTTGTGGGCTTCTGAGGATCATCTGCTGGCTAACAGCTCTGTGCAGATAAGTTCCCTTCAAAAAGGGGGGCATCCATTTTTGATTTTTATGACAGGAACCTAACTTTCTGTGAAAGCAGTTAATTTAAGTTAGGGAAAAGTGTTTTTATGGACTGTCATGTGGCAGTCACTTTATACTGTGAATTGTGACATTTTACTTTTGTGGGGAAAAAGTTATTACCATGCCTCTATATATCAAAATTGAAGAAAGTATGAAAATCCTTAAGATGTGGATCTTTACCGTGGTTCCAACTCTTGCTACTTCCCTCTAACTACCACACATGCAATGTTCCATCAAACCCCAGCTAGTGGCCCTTGTCCATTAGTATGTGGCTGTCTACTGAAACACCCAACTAACTCCAAGAAAATGGCAGTTAAATCAGGAGTTGATTCAGATAGGGAAGGGACAGAAAACATCAGGTGTTTTTACAAATGTTGCAGAGAAGATTCAAACAGTTCGTTTTTTCATAGTTTAAAAAAAAAAAAGTCATGAAATTCTTTCTGCCAATAAAATATTTCCCTGCTGCAACATTACTTGAGTGCTCTGAACAATTACCTTTTTTTACTGCTTTGCTGCTCCTTCCTCTTTGGGGAGCGAGAACGACTAGTAGAGTCAGAAGAACTAGAAGATGACGAAGAGGAGGATGAGCTGCTGCTTTTTCTTCTTTTACTTTCTGGAGGAGGAACAGAAAGAGGGGGAGGGGGTACCGGGATTGGGGATGACTGTCTCTGAGATGTTGGACTGGGCTTCAAATGGACCATTTTGCTAGGTTCAGAGAGTTCGGGTCCTTGTATTTTGTCATGCAACTGTGACGATGGTTGCAAGTTACTCTGGTCCTCTTGCTTAGCTTTGGATTCCTCAAGGAGGAGTTCCTGTACTTCTGGCCTTTGTGTCTCTGGTTTATCGGCAGAGAAACATTGCTGTGGTGGTGACTTGGACAATGGCAGCTCTGTTTCTCTGCCAACCAATGGCTCACATGCTGAAGAAGGTAACACAGAAGTGTGGTCAGTATCTTGTGGAGCTGCTTCTCTTTGACTAGATACTGAAGGGGATCTCGATTTTGACTTTGGACACACGGTGTTCTTAGAAAAAACAGAACTTTGTGTTAAGTGTGAAGGCAATGAATTAGCCAAATCTGAATTCTCTTCTGGAGATGGTGATCTAGATCTGCTTGATGTGTGGCTGGTAGGAGAGTAAAGCTGTGGTGGCGACCTTTTCTTTCCTTCTTGAGAACCAGTAGAACGCTCTGATAAAGCTTTATAAGCAGGTGACTGGGCACTTTTTTCAAGTGATGTCCGAAATGGAACAGGGGGTGACTTGACTTTACTCACTCCTAACAAAATATTTTCAGCCAATACTCTGTCTGTTTTCGGAGGACACTCCTCTGGCCTGGGAGACGACTTTGCAAAAGCAGGAGATGACTTGCCTCTCTCAGATAATCTATCTTGTGGTGATTTCTGCCTCCACGGAGAAGGCCTGTCACCCGCTGGAGAAGATTTGGAGATGCCAGAAGAGGTAATTCTTTCCTTAGTTAATACAGGAGAAAGATTTCTAAGTAAAGGAGACTTACTGAAGCCCGATGGAGATCTCTTCTCCTTTGGAGAGGCTTTACAAGATCCTGAAGATGACCTACTACTGCTGCTAGATGACCTCTCTCTCCTCTCTGTGGGTGACTTGCTCCGATCACTAGGTGATCTATTATGCCCCTGCAAAGATTGTTTCTCTGGCACCATTTTATGATGACCAGATGACCTACTACTTCCAGAGGATGATCTCTCTCTCCTCAAAAACTGAGGCATATCTTTAGAACCAGGTGATCTGCTATGCTCTTGGGAAGACCTCTTACTCTTTGAGGGTGCTCGATCAGTAACTGGAGATGCCCTCGGAGAACCTGAAGATGACCTGCTACTTTCAGAAGATGATCTTGTCCTTCTTATGGGTGAAGACTTAGCTCTAGATGATGGGGATTTATTTTGAATTTGTGAAGTCTTCAGTTTTTTTGGAGATGGTCTTTTTGTAGAAGAAGCCTTATGAGATCCAGATGACGACCTACTACCAGAAGATGATCTTGTCCTCCCGCGTGGAGACGCACTCTGGACCGGAGGTGAATTCCATTTTTTGGGGGAGAAATCTTTTACTGAAGATGCCTTTCGAGATCCTGAAGACGACCTGCTACTTACTGAAGAGGATCTCCTCCTCCTCACTGGTGATGCCTTATTTCTAGCTGGTGGAGATTTACTCTGAATCGGAGGTGATTTTCTTCTCGTAGATGGTTTGTCTCGTACTGAAGATGTCTCACGGGAACCTGAAGATGACCTGCTGCTTCCTGAAGATGACCTTCTATGTTGCACTGGGGGGGACACATTCCTAGCTGGTGGAGATCGACTGCGGCTCTGTGGTGACTTTGGCTTCCTATCTTTTAAAGATGTGCTGCGTGGTCCAGATGAGGACCTGCTGCTTTCTGAAGTGGATCTCCCCCTACTTAGAATAGGTGATGGACTTCTAGATGGAGATATCTTATGATCCTGCGGTGACCTTAGATTCCTTGGGGATGGTCGATCCTTTCTTGAAGAAGACTTGCTACTTCCAGAGGCAGATCTTTCATTTCTCACCAAGGGAGACCTATTTCTATCTGGTGGTGATCTGCTGCTCTTGGGCAGCACCTTCTGCTTAACAGGAGATGGGAAATCTCTTCTTGGGGATGCCTTACGGTGTCCTGAAGAAGCTCTGCTGCTTCCTGAAGACCGATCTCGTCTCACAGGAGGAGACATATTTCTTTCCAGAGGGGATTTCCTGCTTAGGGGAGACCTCTGCTTCTTAACAGTCATCTCTTTTCTTGGAGATGCCTTGCGAGGTCCTGTAGGAGACATACTTTTTCCAGATGACAATGATCTTTCCCTTCTAATAGGTGACTTATTTCGCAATGGAGATCTATTTCGGGCTGGAGACACTTTTCTTGGAGATGATCCACCTCTTCTGAGAGATTCCTTCAGAGAGCTTGAAGACGACCTGCTGCTTCCAGATGATGATCTTTCTCTTCTACCTTGTGTCATTTTTTTAGAAGGTTGTGCCTGAACTACTGGTGATTTCTGTTTTCTTGGCAATGGTTTGTCTTTTCTTGCTGAGACATTACGAGGTCCTGAAGAGGACCTACTGCTTTCTGATGTTGATCGTTCCCGTCTCTTTGGAGATTTCTGTTTCAGTGGAGAAGGACAGTCTCTAACTGGAGAGGCACTATGACATCCAGATGATCTGCTACTTTCTGAAGAGGACTTTCGTTTCCTTGCTACTGGTGATCTGAGCCCTTTCAAAGATTTCTGCATAATGGGTGACTCATCTTTTCTTGGGGATGCCTTGCGAGTCCCAGACCTATTTTTACCAGATGATAATGATCTCTCCCTTCTTGAAGGTGGTGACAAACTCTTAGCCACTGATGACCTATTATGAGGAGATCTCCATTTCCTTGGAGATGGACATTCTTTTACTGGAGATTCTAAGCGAGGACCAGATGACGATCTACTACTTCTAGAGGACGATCTCCCTCTTCTCAATAATGGAGATCTGGAAGACTTGCTCTTGGCATGAGGTGACTTACTGCGAGACTGAGCCTGCACTGGTCTCCTTGGAGATGGTCTTTCTTTTAATTGAGATGATTTGCGAGCTCCTGAAGATGACCTACTGCTTCCAGAAGAGGACCGTGCCCTACTCCGCTTTGGTGATCTGTGTTTATTAGGAGGAGATCGGCTGACTTGAGGAGACAGCTGTCTGACAGGGGATGCATTTTGTATTAATGAAGACCCAATATTCTTTCCTTTGGCTGTTTTTCTCAATGATGGTGACATAGCTTTACCCTGAGGTGATCTGACAAGCTTCTGGGGTGATCTCTGCCTCACTGGAGATGATTTACGAGACCCAGATGACGATCTGCTGGATTCTGATGATGACCTCTGCCTAACTGGTGACCTCTTTTTACCAGAGGGGGACTTCTGTCTCTGTGAGGATGAAGCATCCATTCTTTTCGTTACCTTTTGAGTCTCAGATGATCTGCTTCGTCGAGAAGATGATCTGTGGACTGGTGACTTATTTTTATTTGCTGGTGACTTTGCGCGAACTGGTGACCTCTGCCTTCTTGGTGGTGATCTATCCTGTCTTGGAGAAGCTTTCCATTGAGCTACTGGTGATTTGCTTCTTCTTGGTGACCTTCCAGATGCAGAAGACTGTTTTGCTTTCCTTGATGGTGATTTACTAGATTTATAAGGTGAACTTCCATGTTCAACTGGAGACTTCTGTCGCCTTGGAGAGGTCTTCTCTTTCCTTGAAGGAGACTTCCTATGTCCTGATCTAGAGCGGCTCCTTCTAGAAGATGATCTAATAATTGGAGAACTTCTTCCTCTTGAAGAAGGAGACATGCGTCTTTTTGGGGAGTATTTATCTCTTCCTTCATGGGATCTGTAGGGTCCAGAAGGTGATCTACTTCTTCTAGGAGACCTTTTTTGAGCAGGTGAAAATCTGCTTCTGGTGGGTGAGCCTCGGCGGCCAGGTGGGGATTTCCTGTGAGCTGGTGAGGACCTGGAGGGTCTTGGTGATCTTCTTTCTCCTGGAGATGAACGCCTTTGAGTTCTTGCCCGATCTGGGCTTTTTCTATCTGGGGAAGCACGCATTCTACTTCTGTCCAAGGAACGCCCATCTCCTTTGCTTCCTTTTTCAGAATAGGACCGTTTTGGTTCAGGAGAAACAGATTTCCTCATTTCCAAGCGTCTCAGTAAGCTCCTTTCAGATTCTGTTGCTACAGGGGAAGGAGAACGCTTCTTCGTTCCAGATGATGACACCTTCTTACTTGATTTCTACAAAAAAAAAAAAAAAAAAAAATGAAACATCTTAAGAGATCTTTAAACCTAAATGTCCCAAAAAGTTGCCTAAAAAATGTATACAGTAACATCTGGCTTGAATTTAATCATGGCAAAAAGTATACTTCTTCCCTACAAAGTGATATTTCTTAAGTACAGGAGAAAAAAAACAATAAAAGCTGACAATGGGAATTCACATTTCATACAGCAAAATACAGCAGAAAAGGGACATTACATACTGCAAAGTAGAGTTATACAATAGTACTGATCAGAACAGTAGACGTTCTATTAACAGGATCACTGAAGTAAATATTTTTAATGCATATAGGTTCATAGGTTGGTACTAGGCTATCAGCCCTAAGGCCTAGCCATAATTCCCTGGAAATTTCTTCCCACAATATTTACTTCTCTAGGCCCCTGTCTAGCAGAGTGACTGACATGATCCCCGGGGTGAATTTCCTGACTCCCATCCAATCATCAAGGTTACTTTTGAAGAGGGCCAATGAGGTGCTCTGCTTGACATGTATGGGCAGTCTATTCCAGAGTATGGGGAGTCTCTGGGTCAGGAACATATCCCTCCAGCATGTTTTGTTCATTGTGATGAGGTTTAGATCCCTGCAGCGTGTGGCTCTGAGGGATTGGGATTTCTTTAAGTGGAGCATGTCCAACAGCTCAGGGTTTGACATGGCCTTGTATGTTAAGCAGAGATTGCCTCGGAGTAGACGATATGCCACAGAGTATAGTTGGAGTTTTTTTTAGACAGTCCGCATATGGCATCTGCTTTAAGCCTGTGATTCTTTTAGTGAGGTACTTCTGTGGCCTTTCCAGCTGTTGCAGATGTCTTGTGAGGTACATACCAAATGTATAGATGGCTGCAGATGCTAGTTATTTTGGCAAGACTTCAAGCTGCAGATGCTAGTTATTTTGGCAAGACTTCAAAAGCAGTCAAACAGCTGCACTTCTCTCTACAATGAGAAAGGAAAGTTGTGTAAATTCTTACCATAACCATACATGTCTCTCCTCCATGTTGCAGTATTCACGAGTGGGTTTACCCTTCTTCCCATCAGCTTGTTCAGCCAGGTTTCCAAAGCTTTTTCAGTCCCTATTGGTACGTCAGATGTCTGATGTGTAGGGCTGGTATGAGAGCCATAAAAGTGACGTCTACACGCCCCAGCCCTCAGAACCAAGAAGCCCCAGATGGAGCCAGTCCTGATAGCACAGGTTGTGCTATCAGGACTGGCTCCATCTGGGGATTCTTGGTTCTGACGTCTGCACGCACTAGTCCTCAGAACCAAGAAGCCTCAGATGGAGCCAGTCCTGATAGCGCAGCCTGTGTAGGAGCCGAGGACAGCAAGTGCAAGGAGAACAGGGGAATGGAGGGAGGGAAGGCATACTGAAGTAAATATTGTGGAAAGAAATATCCAGGGAATTGTTATGGCTAGGCCTGCATAGGCCCTAGGGCCGATAGTCTAGTACCAACCTATGAACTATGAACATGGAAGAGAAAGACATCTATGGTTATGGCAAGATTTTACACAACTTTCCTATGTCCTTCTATCCCAGTGTTGCAGTATTCACTACCGGGTGAGTACAAAATCTCACTGCTGGCTGGGTGGTGGTCTGGATGAGGATTCCAGGAATCCATGTAGGACAGCCCTGGCAAATCCAGCTATGGTCCTGGAGATGTGATCCAGCTTGTAGCTTCTGGGTGAAGGTGTGCACAGATGACCAAGTAGCAGCTTCCAGAATGGAGTTAGCATTTAGACCTTTAAAGAAGGCTCCAGAGGAAACCATGGCCCTTGTTGAATGGGCTCTGACATTTCCAGTTACTGTCTTTCCATGGTGATAGTAACAAAAGGAGATGGCTCTAGCAGTCCAAGAAGAAATGGTTTGCTTTCCTACAGCTTTTCACAGAGCCTTGGGGTGGAAGGAAACAGCTGGTCTGATCTGCGTATAGGTTTGGTCTTACGCAAGTAGAAACAGAGTTTCCCCGTGTACATTCAGGGAGTGAAGGACTCACTGTCTTCCCTGAGGGTTAGGAAAGAAGGTGGGCAGGTGAATGGCCTGATTTAGGGAGAGGTCATTAACCACCTTGGGGGTGAAGGAGGAATTAATCCTGAGGGTGACACTGTCCATATGGAAAACTAGGAAGGGTGGAGTAGACACGAGGTCTTGGAGCTCTGAGACCCTCCTGGCTGATGATAAAGCTACTAGCAGTACTATTTTAAAAGTGCAAAACTTCAAGTCAGCCTTACCAGCTGGTTCAAAGGGTGGCACAGTGAGTTTTTCCAGCACATAATCAATATCTCAGGGAGGAGGGGTTGGTTTCCTAGGGGGTCTTATGTGTAAAACACCTTTTAGGAATAGCTTGGCTGGAAGCAAGTGGGGGGCTCCTTAGGCAGGCAGGCAGAAATGGCTGATGGGTGTGCTTTTAAGGAGGAGTAAGACAAGCCTGTCTTTAGCAGTTCACACAGGTAAGAGAGAATTAGAGGCAGGTCACTGTCCAGCGGCTCTGTCTTTTCTGACACCAGATAGAAAACCTTCTCCATTTAGAGAGAGAGGATTTCCTTGTGTTTGACTTTCTGTCCTCATGCAGGACTGAGAGCACGTCCTTGTTATAGAGGTGCCTGAAGGGAATCAGAATCCTATCAGCCCCAGGGAGAGGTGCAGGGATCTCCAGTGGATGAATGTGTCCCCTGGTGCTGTGTGACTAAATCCATTGAGGAGGGTAACTTGTGGTGATTGCCCTTGGATAGATGAAGGGGGAACTAGTGCTGCCTTAGACAAAAGGGTGTCACCAACAAGATTTTTTGGAGTCCTGCTGAATTTTCAGTAGGACTCTATGTATCAGAGGGAAGGGGGGAAAGGCATACAGACATTTCCCCTTCCAGGACTTTAAGAAGGCATCTGTTTGAACAGCCTTCGAGTCGTGAGTTCTGGAGCAATAGCTCTGCCCCAGAGTTGCCTGTTTGTGGAGGAGGCGAACAGGTCTCTGTGAAATACCACACCTGTGGATCAGCTCTAGGAATACCTCCCTTGACAGAATCCATTTGCGACTGTCTGAGGAGGTACTGCTTAAGGAGTCTGCCTGGCAATTCTGTTGGGACGGGATGTAGGCTGCCTGTAGGGACATCTCCTGGGAGACCGCTAGTTCCCACACCTGTAGGGCTAAGTCTGCAAAGGAGGTAGGGACTTGGTCCCTCCTTGCTTGTTCAAGTATCACATCACTGTGGTGTTGTCTATGAAGATCTTCAGAATAACCTGTCTGAGGAAAGGTAGAAAACATGCAGGACTAAGTATGGCTGACATTTTTTTGATGTTGATATGCCATTGTTTGTGTTGGTTTTCCCACAAACCTTGCACTTTCCTTGTGTCTAGTTTTGCTCTCCAGCCCAGATCTGAGGCGTCTGTGTGCATGATCTGAAGCAGGGCGGGGCAACTGTAGAGGGAGACCCAAGTTTAGGGTCACCTGGGCCATCCACCACATTAGCTCTTGGTGGAGGCAGAGTAGAAGTGGGATTCTGAACTCTAGGGAGAGAGAAATCAGGGTCTATACTGAGCGAAGACACCACTGCATCTTTCTCATGTGTAATCTTGCCAGTGGCAGCATGGGAACTGTGGCAGCCATGTGGCTGATAAGACTGAGGAATTCCCTGGCAGTCAGGGTGGGTGTAAGAGGGCAGATTGAAGGAGTTGGGTCAGGGAAAACACTTTTTCCTGAGTTAGGAAGGCTATCCTGAGGTCTGTTCTGATTCTGCATCCTAGGAAGACAATATCTTGTGTAGGATTTAGATTGGATTTGGGGAAGTTTATGAGGGACCCTAAGGACTGCAGGGGGAACGCAGGAGGTCCTCTGTGGGCTAGGAAGGTTTGTCTGTCTGCTAATTGAATGAGCAGATGTCTAGGTATGGGAAAATGTGCATACCTCTTGTTCTGCAGTAAGCAATAACTGGATTAGGCATTTTGTAAATACCCTTGGAGGAGTGGACAGTCCAAAGGGCAAGGCACAAAACTGAAAATGCAAGGAGCCTGCTTTGAATCTGAAGAGTTTTCTGGAGGATAGTTTTACTGGAATCAAGATAGGCTTCTTTGATATCCAGGGTCACCATGAAGCCCTGGGAAAGGATTAGAGGAAAGAGAATGGGTAGTGTTATCGCCCCGAAGGAAGGAACCTTCAGGAATGGGTTGAGGCAGGAAAGGACTAGGATGGGTCTCAATGATCCCTCCTTCCTGGGCACCAGAAAAATTCAGAAGTAAAAGCCTCTTCCCTCAAGCAGAGGGGGGACGAGTTCTATGGTGCCTTGGAGTAGCAAGTTGTTTAGAACCTCGGGTGGAGGGACCATTGAGAGGGTGGTGGTAGTGGAACAAGAGGTTTTGGGGGAGGGACACCAAAGACATGAAGTAACCCTCCTTCAGGATACACGAAACCCATTTGTCGGATGTCAATAGGGCCCATGTAGGGAGGCAAGTGAGGCGGGAGGATAAAGGTATGGTGGAAGGAGGGGGGTAGAAAAGGAGGCAGGCAGTCAGATGCTGCCTGCCCTTTCTGGAAAGGGAGGTCTCTGGGTGGAGGCTTGAGGTGTCCTAGGCAGAGTAATCTGCCTCCTGTGTGGTCTTCTAGATCTTGAAGGGGCAGAGCCTACAGGTCTTCCTGATAAACTGTCTTGGCTGGGTAGTTTCTTTGAAATTTTGTGATCAGAGAGACAAAAAGATGCTTTAGATCTTGGAGCTCTTTCCCTTTTTTCTGAAGTGACTTAAAGAGATCAGCTACCTTGGAGCCAAAAAGGGCAGTGTGATCAAATGGAGCATCCAATAGTTTGGCCTTAAAGTCATCTGGTAGTGGTTGAAGATGCAGCCAAGAGTATCGCCTCAATAGAGAGGCAGATGCAGCTGATCTGGCAGAGGCATCTGCTGCATCATATGCACACCTTAGGGAATGTTTACTGACTTGGGAGATGAACCCAAGCAAGGAAGACAGGGACGCCTTTGCAGAGCAGTCAGGGATCTCATTAAGTTCCTTAGAAGCTCTGTCTAGTAATGCCAAGGAGTATTTAGCCATGTGTGACTGGTAATTTGTAGCCCTAAAGGCAAGAGCAGCTGAAGTGTATTTCTTCACCCACCTCTCCATGACCTTGCTGTCTTTACCTGCAGGCAGGACAGTGGTAGTGGGGATAAGTTTGGTAGCCCTGTCAGTGGAAATGGAAATGGTTGCTGGGTCAGTTGGTGAGCATTTGAAAAGAAATTTGTCTGCATCAGGCACTCCATACAACTGGGTCTGCCCTTCTAGGGGCAGGTGTCTGGGAGTCAGGAGGAATAGGAGCCAGGTTAGGAGATTCCATTTGGATCAAGCCACAGATTCTTTTCTGCTGCTCAGACATGTTTGAGCAATCCCATTTAAAATGTACCCTCATAAAATTAGTAAGTGTCCCCAAAGGTAAGGTCTTCCACAGGGGAGTCAGGTTCATCAGAGGCTTCTTCTGGGGATCCATGCCCCAGAGGGGAAGATATTTGTGAAGAGTAGGACAAGGAGTGCTCTGAGGAGTCAGACGTTTCTTCTTCAGCAGGATGGCTATGGGCAGTCTCTGGCTGAATAGGCCTGGGACTAAAAAGAGGTGGAACAACATGAGGGAGGTGAGGCGTAGGCCTAAGGGCCAGAAAGGCACTGTAAAGACTCTGCCTGAAGGCATGCCAGTCTGGCAAGGCCTCAGGGGTTGAAGTGACATGCTTTGTGTTTTGTTTTTTCTTTGCAGGCCTAACCGGCGTCTGGCTGTCAGTTGGCCTTGAAGAAACAGAAGGAATGGCAGAGGCCTGCTCCCAAGTGCCCATCTCAGAAGCTGGTTCCCCGCGTCTTAATCAGGCACCAGGATATTCTCCCCAGATGTGTTGCCCGCTCTGGATTTTGCAGTCTCCTGGTAGGCCCGCTTTATTCGGTGTGGCGGATGCCAGTTCCTCGGTCAAGCTAATGGCTACAGGCTGGGAATCGTCAGCGGGACGGACAGTAGAAGTGGACAGCCTCACGGGCTTGGCCCTCTTCCTAGGTGGTTCGGATGGCGCATCGGTAGTGGCTTCCATTCAGAGAGTGATCTAAGACGCTGGTTTTCAAGGTATAGGTCAAGGGCCTGAAGTCGGCAACGAAGGTTCTTAGGGACTAACAACATACAAATGGCGCAGCTTTAATAATAGTGTCCCCTACCCAAACAAAAAGACACTGGTCATGGGTGTCTTTGTGGGAAATCTGGCGACCACAGTGGCAGTGGCACTTGCAGGACATCAACAGACTATATCAATTACAAAAGGACTGAAGAAAATCCCCAGTGGGGTACTTATCTTAATGTGAAACTGATCCAAAGTCCGCGAGTAGCAGGAACACCTAGCGTATGGCTGGAGGCTGAGAAGTTCAGAGGACTGGTGCACGCACACATCAATTTTATGGCCCGCGTACCAGCCTACACATCAGATGCCCGACGTAGCAACAGGGACTGAAAAAGCTTTGGAAACCTGGCCGAACAAGCTGTAGGAAAGAAGGGTAAACCCAACCAAAAAATACTGCAACACTGGAATAGAAGGACATCAAACATGATGCGCCTGGTGACAAGGACTGTGTCTTGTACTGTCTTCTGTTCGTTCTGGAGAATGAAGCCACCAAAGACACCAAGAGTGTCTGGAACACTTAGGTAAATCCATCGGGGGGGACTGTCCTTGGCATCTATCCTTAGCCAATGCAAAAGAAAAGTGACAAAACCTACAGTGCCATTGAAATTTAATCTGTATACATGTTATAACCTCACATTTTTAATAACGCACACAAGTAGTGAACTCTATAAACCAATATGCACCTACAGCTTTGCCATGTCTCGGACAGTGGGAAAAAATGCCAAAGAACTGGGTTTGATCCCTGGGAATCACTGCTCGGCTTAAAAAGGCTCCTTGGGGTCATTAGCCTTGTAATTGCCTATGAACAATAGGATGATGCAGGAGCACCAAGTGCAGCTTGGATTCTCATTATCTGTAGGACTATGGCTACTAGTAATCACCTACAACAAGATGAAACTGAAGCACCCAGCGCAGCACCGACTCCTATTACCCGTAGGTCTATGGCTACTAGTAATCACCTACAACAAGATGAAATTGAAGCACCCAGCGCAGCACCGACTCCTATTACCCGTAGGTGTATGGCTACTAGTAATCACCTACAACAAGATGAAATTGAAGCACCCAGCGCAGCACCGACTCCTATTACCCGTAGGTCTATGGCTACTAGTAATCACCTACAACAAGATGAAACTGAAGCACCCAGCGCAGCACTGACTCCTATTACCCGTAGGACTATGGCTACTAGTAATCACCTACAACAAGATGAAACTGAAGCACCCAGCACAGCACTGACTCTTATTACCCGTAGGACTATGGCTACTAGTAATCACCTACAACAAGATGAAACTGAAGCACCCAGCGCAGCACCGACTCCTATTACCCGTAGGACTATGGCTACTAGTAATCACCTACAACAAGATGAAACTGAAGCACCCAGCGCAGCACCGACTCCTATTACCCGTAGGACTATGGCTACTAGTAATCACGTACAACAAGATGAAACTGAAGCACCCAGCGCAGCACCGACTCCTATTACCCGTAGGACTATGGCTACTAGTAATCACCTACAACAAGATGAAACTGAAGCACCCAGCGCAGCACCGACTCCTATTACCCGTAGGTCTATGGCTACTAGTAATCACCTACAAGATGAAATTGAAGCACCCAGCGCAGCACTGACTCCTATTACCCGTAGGTCTATGGCTACTAGTAATCACCTACAACAAGATGAAACTGAAGCACCCAGCGCAGCACCGACTCCTATTACCCGTAGGTCTATGGCTACTAGTAATCACCTACAACAAGATGAAATTGAAGTACCCAGCAAAGCACTGACTCCTATTACCCGTAGGTCTATGGCTACTAGTAATCACCTACAACAAGATGAAATTGAAGCACCCAGCGCAGCACCGACTCCTATTACCCGTAGGACTATGGCTACTAGTAATCACCTACAACAAGATGAAACTGAAGCACCCAGCGCAGCACCGACTCCTATTACCCGTAGGTCTATGGCTACTAGTAATCACCTACAACAAGATGAAATTGAAGCTACTCTCACAATTCTGTCAAATGTTGTGTATTCACCTTAAGAAACATTCCTAATACAAGACAGGCTACAAAAGCTGCTGGACAAACATCATGACACTGGACCAAAGAGGACTAGCAACAAGCGCTAGATGACAGGATAGGCAAAACCAACTCCTAACCTGCACCTGCAATCTGCCAGAGTATATAAGACACAGCCGATGCCATGTTCTTCAGTCTTTCTTGCCCCAGATGTCAGGTGCCCCCAGAAGGAAGGCAATACATAAATTATGCTTATATGTGTATACATGCAATGCAATATAATCCAAAATCAGTGGTTGCAAGCAAATAACCCATAGACGGATAACCCAGTCAGGTTGTATGAAGAGGTTGTTAGGCCCCATGCCTTTACCAAGTGGGGAAGGAGGGAGGGAAACCTGTACTGCAGCTGTATTAGCACTCGAACATTTACATTTATGGTAGGTACAAAACTGTACTATGTTCATCGTGCATACAGCTGCAGTAATCACAGATGGGTAGAGTCCCAAAGCTACGCACAGGGTGGTAGGTACTAGGAGGAACTGGGTTGAGCCAGAATGCCCTGCAAAACAGCAGTGGCAAAGCCTGCTCTTGTTCTGGAATATAAAGGCAGGTGGTAGTGTTTTGTGAAGGTATGTACAGAACTCCAAGTGGCTGCCTCCAGAATATCTTTGGTAGGAACTCCTCTGAGGAAGGCTGTGGAGGTAGCTGTGGCCCTGGTGGAGTGTGATCTGATACCTGTAGGAACAGATTTTCCATGATAGGAATAACAAAACCGTATGCAGTGGCCTATCCACTTTGAAATAGTCTGCTTGGAAACTGGCTTCCCTTGAGCCCCTACAGCATAGGACACAAAGAGTTGTTCTGATTTCCTGAAGGACTTTGTTCTGTCCAAATAGTAACGTAGCTGCCTATGGATGTCTAAAGAATGTAGCAGCCTTTCCCCTTTGTTTTGAGGATTGGGGTAAAAGGTAGGAAGGTGTATGGCTTGATTTAAAGCTACCCTGGATACCACTTTAGGCATAAATGATGGGTTGGTACGAAGGGAAACCCTGTCCTGATGGAAAATGAGAAAGGGCTGCGCCGCCATGAGGGCCTGTAGTTCCGAAACTCTACGAGCTGAAGTGATAGCCAGAAGGAAGGCAGTTTTCCAGGACAAATATTGCAAATCTGTTGAGGCAGCTGGTTCAAAAGGAGGCAATGTTAATTTTTCTAGTATGTAACTAAGATCCCAGGCTGGTATTGGTTGTTTCTTTGGTGGTCTAATATTCTTAGCCCCTCTGAGGAACTGTCGTAAGAGTGGGTGAGAAAATAAAGGAGGATTCGTGTTGTATTCTGCAGAAATGGCTGAGGCATGGATTTTTATGGAAGAAAATGACAGTCCACTGTTCAGCAGCTCAGCTAGATACTGTAATACCTGAGACAAGTTCAGTTTTCTAGGGTCCTGGCCTTTTTTCTCATTCCAAGAACAAAACCGCTTCCATTTTGCGGAGTAAGCTTTTCTAGTAGATGGCCTTCTGGCCTCCAAAATGACATCCTGCACCTCCTTGGAGAGCAGGGTCTGTTGTGGTGTTGGAATTTTCCATGCAGCGAGATTGAGTGTTTTCAGCTGACTGTGAAGAGTTTTGTAGCTGTGCTGAGTCAGCAGAAGAGGCATTAGAGGCAGGGACCAGGGAGGAGTATGTGTTAGGCTCCTCAGCAGTGGGTACCAGTGTTGCCTTGGCCAATCTGGAGCAATCAGTATCATCTTCGGTCTGTCTGCTCTTGCTTTCAAAAGTACCTTGGGCAGAAGAGGCAGAGGTGGGAATGCGTAAACTGTCCATGCTGTCCAACTGAATGAAAGGGCGTCCACTCTCCAGGCCTTTGGATGGAAGGTCCTCTAACAAAACTTTTCCAATTGATGATTCCTGTGGGAGGCGAAAAGATCTATGTCTGGCCTCCCCCACGCTTGGGTTATTTCTGTAAACACCTGAGGATGTAACTTCCATTCGTGTGGATCTGTCATATTTCTGCTTAATTTGTCTGCCAGCGTGTTTTCCAATCCTGGCAGGTACTGTGCTTGAAGTTCGATTTGCCATTCCAGAGCCAAGTTCCAAAGAGTCATGGCTAGTCTGCACAAGGGGTATGAATGTGTTCCTCCTTGTTTGTTTATGTACCACATTACTGTGGTGTTGTCTGTTCGTATCAGTAATTGTCCTGGATGCAGGAAGTCCTTGAAAGCTGTAATTGCATTTATTACTGCTAGCATTTCTTTTTGCTTGATGTGAAGGTGCTTTTCCTTTTGGGACCATTTGCCATGGATGCACCTGTCCGTCATGTGCGCCCCCCAGGCGTAATCTGAGGCGTCTGTTGTGATAACTTGCTTTGATTGAGGCTTGCAGAATGGGAGGCCTGTGTTTGCTTGACATGCTTGGGCCCACCATAGAAATTCCTTTGGCAAACATGGGATTATTGGTATTATTGTTTCCAAACTGTGACTGTGTTGAGACCATAGGTTTTTTAGGTACCATTGAAGTTTCCTCATATGCAGCTTTGCACATGGGATTAAAAGAATGCAAGATGCCATGAATCCCAGAGCCTGCAGGATTTTCCTTGCAGTAAGCCTGGTACTTTTTGCTAGTATTTTGAAGTACTGAGATGGCTGCCCCAGTTTTTCTGGCGTAAGATAGGCCATCTGGGTGTTTGTGTCCAAATTGGCACCCAGGAAAGTTATTTTCTGAGATGGTGTTAGCCTTGATTTTTCTTTGTTGATTGTGTATCCCAGAGAATGCAATAACCGTGTCACATATGTCAGATGTTCCAGAAGTATGTGTTTGCTGTCTGCTTGGATCAGGCAGTCGTCCAAATAAGGGTAAATTTGTATCCCTTGAAGTCTGCAGCAGGCAATCACTGATGCCAGGCACTTTGTGAATACTCTGGGCGCAGTAGATAAGCCAAAGGGCAATGCAGAGAATTGATAGTGGATTGAACCTGCAAGAAATCTGAGGTATCTTCTGCAGCTTTGTCTGACTGGGACATACAGGTATGCCTCCTTGAGGTCCAATGTTACCAGCCAAAACTCCTTGCCCAGCATGGGAAGAAGTTGCTGTAATGTGAGCATCTTGAATTTTGGTACGAGTAGAAATGTGTTTAGGATGGATAAGTCCAAAATGGGTCTCCAGTCGGTTCCTTTCCTTGGTACCAGAAAAAGTCTTGAATAAAAACCTTGACCTTGTTCATGAGTAGGTACCTCTTGAATAGCTCTCATGCTTATGAGCTTTGAAATTTGTAGTTGTGCCTCTGCCCTTTGATTCTGTGGCAGGTTTGGCATGCCTCTCAGTTTTGGAATGGTGTGAAAATGAAATTTGTAGCCTCTGTTTATAATGTCCAGGATCCATTTGTCTGTTGTGACAATATGCCAATTGCCTGCAAATAATGCTAGCTTTCCTCCCAAAGGTGCTGCCAGCTGAGACGTGCTTGGCATGGAAATGAGGGAGTCATTGGGTTTGCTTCCTGTATTGTTGTGCACTGTCCTCGCCACCTCTTGGTGCTGGAGTTTGCCACTGTCGTCCTCTATATGATCCTTGTGATTGCCCTCTGCCCCTTGTGCGGCTACCTCTTTGGGGCTTGTCAGTGGCTGGAAAGGACCAGTTTTTTGAAGGCCAATTTCTGCTAAAACGTGGTGGTTGGACCTGTAAAAAGGCTTTGACAGTTTGCATAGATTTGGCTTTTTCTTCCATTTTCCGCAGTATCTCCTCAGCATTAGTACCAAACAGCACATCCTTTTGTAAAGAAGCATCTAGAAGTTTAGCTTTCACATGATCAGGCAAGTTTTGTTCTCTAAGCCAGGCATGTCTGCGAATGACTGATCCTGTAGCAGCCGCTCTACTTGAAGCCTCTAGGGCATCATAACCACATTGTAAAGTGTGTTTACCCACTTGCTCTGCACTATGCATCATATCCTGTAACTCCTTTAAATCTTGTTGCTCAGGTTGAGACATTTTGTTCCTCAATTGTGATAACAGGAACTGTTGATATTTAAGCATATGAAACTGACAATTTAAGGCCCTCATGGCTAGGGTGGCCGAGGTATATACCTTTTTTCCCCACCTTTCTAAAGATCTTGACTCCCTTTCTGCAGGAAGTGGATTCTTGGCAGTGGAGGCCTTCAATCCCTTGGGGCCTTGTGAAATGGTTTCAGGGTCAGCATTATGGCTTTTTAAGAGAAATTGGTGAGAGTTGGGTACTCTGTAATACCTATCAGGTTTGACTGGTGCAGGAGGCAGAGAATCCGGGTTAAGGCAAGCCTCAGAATAAACATCAAGTATGTCCAAAACAGGGGGTATTCGCCAGAGGTCTGTGTTGAGGTAACAAAAGAAATTCCCTAAGTCTTTTCTTGGAATCTGAAAAGTCTTGGCCTTCCCAATGGAAGTGTTCCCTCAAGGTGTGCAAGGTTTCCCCAAAGGAAAAATCCTCAGGAGGGGATACAGAAGGGATGGACTGCTCTGCATCCGAATCCTCAAAAGGGGAGTAAGAGTGTTCCTCTGCATCAGAATGTTCTGATAAAATGGATCCCTGATCAGAAGAGGGAGAATCTTCCTTCACTCTGGGTCTCTTGTCTGGAGGGGGTTGAGAACCTCTGATAAGAGTAATTAAATCCTCAGCCATTTTAAGCATCTGTTTCTTAGGCATGGGACCTGGAGATGGGCACTGTGCAACAGGCCTCTTCGGATGCCTGGCTGATTTGGATTTAGTAAAGGCCTTAATAGAAAAAGAAGATGAGGGTCTAAAGACACCATGGGTGGAGGTGGACCTGTCCACATTAGTAGGCTCAACATTAGCAAAGGCTTCGGTGGTTGTAGTCTGGGAAAGGGCCGATGTCCCAGCGGTCTCGGGTACAGAGGACACCGCCAAAGGAGTGTCGTCGGTAGTCAGGGACTGCAAAGGTGTCTCGCTGAGAACCGGACCACATGTAGCCTGTTTTGGCGTGGTGTTGGCGGGGACCGCGGGCCTCGCGTGTTGGTCCTTTTCCTTGCGTTTTTTGGAAAAAAAACGGTAGTCGGAGTGTCCGACGACATTTTATAATCAAAAGCTTTACCAAAATAGTGTTGGGCAAACTCCGCCAGACGCTGAGTGCGTTTATTGAAGGTAGCGCAAAAGCGACAGCCTGAGACGTCGTGGTCTGGGCCCAAACAAGGTATGCAGAGGGAATGGAAATCCTTATGCGGTATTTGCTTCCCACAAGAAATACAATTATTAACTTTTTCTGACATCGGTCTGAGGCAAGAAAAGTTTCCCCAACGGGGTACTTAGCTTTAATGAAGACTTCGGTTTCCAAAATTTTCGTAATTCAGGAGCTGGCCGACCGGCACTTGCGAACTGCTTCTGCTTCGGGCACCGCACGGCAAAAAAGACTGAAGAACATGGCGTCGGCTGTGTCTTGTATACTCTGGCCTCACTGACGTCAGAAGAGAAAGCGACGACAACCGACACCGGACCAAGACTTTGGAATTCGGCCGAACGAGGGACCGCCTGACGGCAGAGAACCCCATCTGTGATTACTGCAGCTGTATGCACAACGAACATCTATACTACGTTCATCATGTTTCACTGTTGCAGTCATGACTGTAGGGTAGAATACCAAAGCTGAAAGAAAGGGAGGTGGTCATAAAGAAGAAGGGGCGGCTAAAAGGCCCTGCAAGACTGCAGAGGCAAAGTCTGCCCTAGACTTAGGGTAGAGAGGTAGATTGTAGTGCTTAGAAAAAGTATGCACTGAACTCCAAGTTGCAGCTTCCAAAATGTCTTTGGTAGGAACTCCCCTGAGAAAGGCCGCAGAAGTGGCAGCAGCTCTGGTGGAATGAGTCCGTATACTCCCTGGGATTTGCTTTCCATGGTGTGAATAACAAAATCTTATTCCATGAGCAATCCATTTAGAAATGGTCTGTTTTGAAATGGCTTTACCTTGGGAATTTGAAGCATAGGAAACAAACAATTGTTCTGATTTTCTGATGTCCTTGGTTCTGTCCAGGTAAAAACGTAGTTGTCTGTGTACATCCAAGGAATGTAAGATCCTTTCCCCTTTATTTTGAGGAGTGGGGAAAAAGGTTGGCTAGTGGATAGTTTGATTTAAAGCCACTTTGGAAACCACCTTAGGCATGAAGGTAGGATTAGTCCTCAAAGATACCCTGTCTTGATGAAAAATAATATAAGGTTCCACAGCCATAAGAGCTTGTAACTCTGAAACTCTCCTGGCAGAGGTAAGGGCTAAAAAGATAGCGGTCTTCTAAGATAAAAACTTGATGTCAGAAGAGGCAGCAGGCTCAAAAGGAGGCAAGGTTAGTTTTTCCAAAACATAGTTGAGATCCCAAGCAGGAATGGGAGGAGATCTAGGTCGTCTTAAGTTCTTCGCTCCTCTGAGAAACTGTCTCATGAGCTGGTGGGAAAAGATGGGAGGGTCTATTATAATGAGCAGAAATAGCAGAGGCATGTATCTTAATGGAAGAGAGAGAGCGACCCTTATGTAAGAGATCTGTCAAGTAAAGTAAAATTAAGGTAATGTTAGGAAGAAGAGGATCAGAATCCTGAGCCTGCATCCAGGAACAAAATCTTTTCCATTTTCCTGCATAAGATTTTCTAGTGCTAGGACATCTGGCTTCTAAAATGACATCCATAACCTGCTTGGGTAGGAAAGAAGAAATCAAAGGCCCTGGATTAACCAGGCTGCCAGGCTGAGAGTTCTGACATGAGTGTAGAACCTGACCCTGATGTTGGGACAGAAGGTTCGGAGACTCAGGTAAAACCCAAGGGGGCTCCAGACATAGGTTTTTTACAGTTGGATACTAAAACTGTTGAGGCCAATTTGGAGCCAGCAAGATTATCATCTTGGGCTTGTCCTGTTTTATCTTCAATAAGACCCGTGGAAGAAGAGGAAGAGGTGGAAAGGCATATCCCGAGAGGTTCCTCCAACTGAATGATAGGGCATCCACTTTCCAAGCTTCTCTGTGGAAAGTCCTGGTGCAAAAATTCTGTAGCTGATGATTGAGATGGGATGCAAAGAGGTCTATGTGAGGACATCCCCAGACTGCTGTTATCCTGAATATTTTGGTGTCCAGCATCCACTCGTGTGGATCCGGAAAGTTTCTGCTCAGACTGTCTGCCAGGAAGTTTTGTTTCCCTGGTAGAAACTGAGCTTGAAGATCCAGATTGCAAGCTAGAGCTGTGTTCCACAGATCCATGGCTAGTCTGCAAAGGGGGTAGGAATGAGATCCACCTTGCTTGTTTATATACCACATAACTGTGGTGTTGTCTGTCCGTATTAGTAGTTGTCCTGGTTGTAAAAGATTCCTGAAGGCCAATAGAGCATTCTGAACAGCTAACATTTCCTTTAAATTGATATGCAGGTGTTTCTGATCCTTTGTCCAAAGGCCCTGCAGACAGTTGCCCTGAAAATGGGCTCCCCAAGCATAATCCAAGGCGTCCGTGGTTAGAATCCGAGTGGCAAGAGGCAGACGGAAGGGTTTCCCTTTGTTTAGAGCACATGCCCTGGACCACCAAAGAAATTCTTTTTGAAGGCAAGGAAGGACGGAGATCAGTATGTCTAAACTGTTGCAATGCTGAGACCATACACTTTTTAGGTACCACTGTATTTTCCTCATGTGTAGTCTTGCATACGGTACGAGAAGGATGCAGGAGGCCATGTAACCCAAAGCCTGCAGGAATTTCCTTGCAGATAGTTGAGTTAAAGTTGCCAAGGTTTTGAAAGTTGAAGCCAGCTGTAATTGTTTTTCGGATGTCAGAAATGCCATCTGGGTTGTGGTGTTTAGAAGAGCACCCAGAAAAGTTATCTGTTGTGAGGGTGTCAAATTTGACTTTTTTATGTTTACAGAGAAACCCAGGAACTTGAGGAGGTTCTGTACAAATTCTAGATGCTGGAGTAAGACATCCTTGCTGTCTGACTGAATTAGACAATCGTCCAGATAAGGGTAAATTTGAATTCCCTTGAGTCTGCAGTAAGCTACTACTGGAGCCAGGCATTTGGTGAAGACCCTGGGCGCAGTAGACAATCCAAAGGCAGCGCAGAGAATTGAAAGTGCCTCGATCCGGCTATGAACCTGAGGTATTTTCTGCGATCCTGCCTGATGGGAATGTGTAAATATGCCTCCTTTAAATCCAAAGTTACCATTCATGCATCTTTGGACAGCATTGAAAGTAGCTGCTGTAGAGTAAGCATCTTGAATTTTGGAATCTCTAGAAAGGTGTTCAAGACCGACAGATCCAGAATGGGTCTCCATGAGTTTTGCTTCCTGGGGACTAGAAAGAGTCTTGAGTAAAAACCTTTTCCCATCTCTGAAAATGGAACCAGTTCTATGGCATTCATAGCCAAAAGAGCTTCCACCTGGTTTAAGGCCTCCATCCATTGATGTTTTGGAAGGTCTGGCCATCCGCTTGGCCTTGGCAAGTTATGAAAATGGAATTTGTAACCTCTTAAAACCACATCCAAAACCCACTTGTCTTGGGTTATTTGAGTCCAATTTTGATAAAAAAGTGAGAGTTTTCCTCAGAGAGGGGCTTCCAGGCAAGAAGTTCCTGTAGCCCAACAGAGGGAGTCATTGAGTTTGTTTCCCTTGAGTTTGTGACCTGTCCTCTCCTCCCCTAGGGGTGGAAGCAGTCCACTGTCTTGGTCTATAAGAAGCTTGTGTTTGAGGCCTTCCTCTGGAGCGTCTATATCTACCCCTCTGAGGCCTGTCTGAAGTGGGAAAGAACCAATTTTTTGAAGGCCAATTCCTGCTAAATCTAGGTGGCTGTACTTGTAAGAAATCTTTAACTGTTTGCATGGATTTCGCCTTATCCTCCATCTTTTTAATCACCTCTTCAGCTTTTGATCCAAGCAAAACATTATGCTGAACAGGAGCATCCAATAATTTAGCCTTTACTTGTTCAGGCAAATTTTGTTCCTTTAGCCATGCATGCCTTCTAATGACTGTGCCAGAGGCAGCAGCCCTACAAGAAGCCTCCAAGGCATCAAATCCACAGTGTAAACCATGCTTCCCAACTTGTTCAGTGGCATGCAATAAGTCATGTAATACCTTATCATCTGCACAGGCAGAAATGGAAGTAAGCTTTTGTTTTAAAACAGACAAGAGAAATTGCTGGTATTTCAGCATATGAAAAGTACAGTTTTGTACCTACCATAAATGTAGATGTCCGATAGGAATGCATCTGCAGTCCTTACAAATGGGTTGTCCTGTCGTCAGGCAGCCCTTCGGTCGGCCGGATTCCAAAGTCTGGGTCTGGCCTCGGCTGGTGTCGCACTTCACCTGACGTCATAGCTGCAGTTATTCGGGTATAAAGGCATCAGCCGACACCATTTTCCTCAGTGTTTCTTGCCCCAGATGCCAGGTGCCCTCTTGGAAGGCTAAATTTGGATAAATGCCAATGTTTCCAAATAATAGAGAGCAAACACAAAAAATAAGCATGTATGTATATATATACAAACAAATACACCATAATAGATCCCCCCCCAGCTAGCTATAAGTTGGGCAAATACCCTAGGAGTACCACAGAGGGGAAGGCAGGTGGGTAATCCTGACTGCAGATGCATTCCTATCGGACATCTACATTTATGGTAGGTACAAAACTGTACTATGTCCTTCAAGGATGCATCTGCAGTCTTTACAAATGGGTAGAATACCATAGCCAAACTAGGGGAGGAGGAAAGAAGAGATTATGGTGTAGTTAGGATCCCTTGCAAAACAGCAGTGGCAAAACCTGCTCGGGATCTAGAGTATAAAGGTAAATTATAATGCTTGGCAAATGTATGCACGGAGGTCCAAGTAGCAGCCTCTATAATGTCTTTGGTAGCCACTCCTCGTAAGAAAGCTGTGGTAGTGGCTGTAGCCCTTGTAGAGTGAGGCCTGATGTTCTCTGGAGTTTTCTTTCCATGATAGGAGTAACAAAATCTAATGCAATTTCCTATCCACTTGGAGATTGTCTGTTTTGAAATTGCTTTTCCTTCCTTCCTGTTGCATATGCTACCAGTAGCTGGTCAGTTGTTCTATTGCCCTTGGTCCTGTCCAGGTAGTAGCGTAAATGTCTATGTACATCCAAGGTATGCAACAGTCTTTCTCCCCTGTTCTGTGGGTTGGGGAAGAATGTAGGTAGGTGGATAGCCTGATTTAAAGACACTCTGGATACCACCTTAGGCATAAATGTAGGATTTGTTCTCATGGACACTATCTTGATGGAAGATCAGGAAGGGTTGCACTGCCATTAATGCCTGTAGTTCAGATACCCTTCTTGCTGAAGTGATTGCCAGCAGGAAAGCAGTCTTCCATGATAAGTATTGTAAGTCTGCTGTTGCTGCTGGTTCGAAGGAGGAAGTGTCAATTTTTCTAGCACAAAGTTCAAGTCCCATGCTGGCAATGGTGGTTTCCTAGGAGGTTTTACATTTTTAATTCCTCTCAGAAACTGCCTGAGCAGAGGATGTGAGAAGACAGGAGGATCCACTCTGTATTCTGCCGAAATAGCTGATGCATGTATCTTGATGGAAGAATAGGACAGGCCTGTGTGGAAGAGCTCTGCCAAGTATTCCAGGATGTTGGCTATGTTTACCAGTGACACATCTTCTCCCTTTGCAGTACTCCAAATGAGATATCTTTTCCATTTTGCTGCATATTTTTTTCTTGTTGAGGGTCTGCGAGCCTCAAGGATAATGTCTTTAACCCTTTGGGATAAATCTGGGTTAATTGATCTTATGTAATGTTCCAGGCAGTCATCTGCAGAGTTTTTAGGTTTGGATGCAGGATGTTGTAGTTGTTCTGTGTTAACAGCAGTGGAACTAGGGGAAGTGCCCATATTTGTTCCCGAGACATGCTCCTTAGTAATGGGTACCAATGTTGCCTTGGCCAGTCTGGAGCTATCAGAATGATCCTTGGACGGTCCTCTTTGATTTTCAATAGCACTTTGTGCATCAAAGGAAGTGGTGGGAATGCATATGCTGTCAGGTTTTTCCAACTGAAAGATAGGGAGTCCACCTTCCAAGCAAGTGGGTGGTACGTCCTTGTGCAGAATTTCTTTAGCTGGTGATTACGTGGGGATGCAAATAAGTCTATTTCTGGCAGTCCCCATTTCTTTGTAATGGCTTTGAAGATGTCCGGATGCAGCATCCATTCGTGGGCATCCGTGGAAGTCCTGCTTAGTATGTCTGCTAGAATGTTTTCTTTTCCCGGTACAAAAATTGCTTGTAACTGAATGTTGTAGCTCAGAGCCACATTCCATAGGTCCAGTGCCATCCGGCATAGAGGGTATGAATGTGTGCCGCCCTGTTTGTTGATGTACCACATAACTGTGGTGTTGTCTGTCCTTATCAACTGACCTTCTCGGAGAAATGGTCTGAATGTCTGGATTGCCATTTTTACTGCCAGCATTTCCTTTAGATTTATGTGCAGGTGCAGCTGGTCTTGAGTCCATAAGCCTTGTATGCACTTGTCCAGCATGTGGGCCCCCCAACCGAGGTCTGAGGCGTCCGTTGTGATGGTTTGGCTTGGTTGAATGCTGTAGAAGGGCAATCCTGTGTTTGATTGACAGGCCTGTGCCCACCATAGGAACTCTTGCTTCAGGCATGGTATTGGAATTTTGGTTTCTAGGCTGTGCTTGTGTTGAGACCATAAATTCTTTAGGTACCACTGTAGCTTTCTCATATGTAGTCTGGCATGAGGGACCAGTATTATGCAGGATGCCATGAAGCCCAGGGCTTGCAGTACTTTTCTTGCTGTTAGATGGTTCTGCTTTGTTAATGCCAAGAAGTAGAGAGGTAGTTGCTCTTGCTTTTCTGCAGTTAGGAATGCCATTTGTTTTGATGTGTCCATATCTGCACCCAAAAAGGTTATTCTTTGGGATGGTATCAGCCTTGACTTTTTTATATTGACTGTATATCCCAGGCCTTGTAGCAGGTAAATGACTCTTTGTAAGTCTACTGTGAGCTTGTTTTTGTTGTCCGCTTGTATCAGGCAGTCGTCCAGGTAGGGGTAAATTTGGATTCCCTGAAGCCTGCAATGCGCAATTACTGATGCCAGGCATTTCGTGAACACTCTGGGCGCAGTAGATAAGCCAAAGGGCAATGCTGAGAATTGATAATGCTCTGATCCTGCAAGAAATCTGAGGTATCTTCTGCAGTTTGGTCGTATGGGGACGTGCAGGTATGCCTCCTTGAGATCTAGAGTTACCAGCCAAGACGCCTTGCCCAGCATGGGAAAAAGCTGCTGTAGAGTCAGCATTTTGAATTTTGGAACAATGAGGAATGTGTTTAATGCGGACAGGTCGAGAATAGGCCTCCATTTGCTCTCCTTTCTTGGTACCAGGAAGAGTCTGGAGTAAAATCCCTTTCCTTGTTCCATAGATGGTACCTTTTCCACAGCTCTCATCTTTAATAATTGGTTTACTTGTTTTAGAGCTTCTGCCTTTTGATTCGGAGGTAGGTTTGGCATTCCTCTCTTTCCTGGTAGAGTATGGAAATGAAACCTGTAACCTTGGTGTATAGTTTGCAAAATCCACTTGTCCCTTGTGATGTAATGCCAGTTTTTTGAAAATAAAGCTAGTTTTCCGCCTAAGGGTGCTTCTAGTTGTTCCCTGGTAGGCGGTGCCAGAGCCAAGTCACTGTGATTGTCCTGTTGCAGTGGTGGTGGCTGCGTCTGTGCCTCGCTGGTTGTTACCCTGCCACTGGCGTCCCCTGTAGGCACCCCTGGATTGGTTTCTGCCTCTTGAACGCTTATTCCTGCCTCTCTGTGCTTTAGAGGAGTCTGGAAAGGACCAGTTTTTGGAGGGCCAATTCCTGCTAAACCTTGGAGGCTGGACCTGTAAGAAATCTTTCACTGTTTGTACAGATTTTGCCTTCTATTCCATCTTCTTCAGTACCTGTTGTGCAGGAGAACCAAATAAATTGGCCTTGTCCATGGGAGCATCTAATAGTTTTGATTTGACATGGTCCGTAAGGCCTGCTCTTTCAACCATGCATGCCTTCTGATAACTGTGCCAGTCATGGCTGATCTAAAGGAAGCCTCCAGTGCATCATAGCCGCATTTTAAAGAATGGTTACTAACTTGCTGAATGTTATGTACCATTTCCTGAACATACTTCTTATCAAAAGGTTCATCAGAGGACAGTTTTTTAGTTAACTGGTCTAGCATAAATTCTTGATATTGGATCATATGAAATTGACAGTTCAAGGCCCTAGCTGACAGAGTAGCAGAAGTGTAAACTTTTTTACCCCATCTCTCTAAGGACCTGGATTCTCTTTCAGAGGGCAAGGGGTTTTTAGCAGAGGTAGCTGCTACAGCCTTAGGCCCCTGGGAAGATAATCTCGGGATCTGCAAAAGGAGCCTTGTATAGATGGTGATGTGTGTCCGAGATGGTGATGTGTGTCCGGGACCCTGTAGAACCTATCGGGCTTAGCAGGGGCCGGAGGTAATGAATCAGGAGCAGTACAAGCATCATTAAATGCATCATCTACAACAGAAAGAACTGGAGGTATAGCCAAAGGCCTATGTTGTGGTAAATGCAGAAAGGTTCTAAGCCTTTTCCTTGAGTCTGAGAAATCTTGGCCCTGCCACTGAAATTGTTCCCTCATAGCATGCAAGGTTTCCCCAAAGGAAAATTCCTCAGGTGGAGAGGCAGAAGGAATGGACTCTTCAGCATCGGAGTCTTCGTAAGGGGAATAAGGAGCCTCTGGAGGGTCTGTATTATCTGAATCATCTGTAGACACTGGCTCAGGAGGCTCTGCTCTAGGCCTCTTCTCTGGAGGTGGATGAGAGGCCCTGTCTGGATGAGTCTGGGATCCCCGGATTAAAGAAATGAGATCCTCTGCCAGAGAAAGCATTTGGGTACTGGAGCTGGGTCTGTGAGAGGGGGTCTTAACAGGCACAGTTTTTGTAGCTTTAGCTGCTTTAGCCCTGGCAAAGGCCTTAATGGACATGGCTGCAGGAGGCCTAGCAGCTCCACGTGCAGGGGTGGAAATATCCAAGGGAATAGTGTCAGATAATTTCTGAGAAACCGCAACTGCAGGTTGGATTTCAGATGCCGATTCCACCAGGTTAGAAGAGGCCTCGGTAGAAGGCATGTTTTCGGCTGAAGGAAGAACCGCTTGCTCGGTTTCAGCCGAAACCGAGACACTTCATGTTGGCTTAACCGCGGTTTCGCGGCGAAACCGCGGACCGAGTGTCAGTCCTTTTCCTTGCGTTTTTTGGATATTTGTGAAGTCTGAGGATCCGACGGCATAATATAAGCAAAATCAGAGCCGAAAAACTGTTCAGCAAATTCCGACCGACGTCTAAGTGTCCGTCGGTTAAAAGAACCACAGGCTAGACAAGCTGCTACGTCGTGGTCTGGGCCTAAACAAGGTAAGCAGTAAGAGTGGAAATCTTTATGAGGTATTTGTTTCCCACAAGTTAAACAGTTATTCACTTTTTCTGACATCGGCTGAGGCAAGAAAGAGTCCCCAACGGGGTACTTAGCTTTTTAGAAGTCTTCGAAGTAGTATTCGGTAGTAGTAATCTCTGGTTCTGACCGACCGGCACTTGTGAACAGCTTCTGCTTCGGGCGCCACGCGGCAAGAAAGACTGAGGAAAATGGCGTCGGCTGATGCCTTTATACCCGAATAACTGCAGCTATGACGTCGGGTGAAGTGCGACACCAGCCGAGGCCAGACCCAGACTTTGTAATCCGGCCGACCGAAGGGCTGCCTGACGACAGGACAACCCATTTGTAAGGACTGCAGATGCATCCTTGAAGGACATCTGACAGTTTAAAGCCCTAATCGACAAAGTAACAGAAGTGTACACTTTTTTGCCCCATCTTTCTAAGGATCGAGAATCCTTTTCAGTAGGAATGGGATTTTTGGCAGAAGTGGCCTTAACTCCCTTAGGACCCTGAGAAATGGTTTCAGGGTCAGCAGAAGGGTTCTTGTATAAAAACTGGTGGGAATCAGGAACCCTGTAATATCTATCAGGCTTAACAGGAGCAGGAGGAAAAGAGTCAGGGGTTAAGTTAGCCTCCGAAAAGGTATCATCCACAATATACAAAACAGGAGGAATAGCCAGGGGTCTATGTTGGGGAAGGAGAAGAAAATCCCTCAGTCTTTTCTTAGATTCCGAATACTCCTGTCCTTCCCAGTGGAAATGTTCCCACATTTCATGCAAAGTTTCCCCAAAAGAGAAATCCTCAGGGGGAGAAGCTGAAGGAATGGATTCCTCAGCATCAGAATCCTCATAAGGAGGGAAAGAATATTCCTGGTCAGAAGAAGAAACTGAGGAAACAAGCCTGATCAGAGGAATCATAATAAACATCCTGCCTTGGCCTTTTATCTGAATGGGGATGTGAACCCTAATCATAGTAAGTAAATCCTCCGCCATCTTGAGTAACTGTTTCTGTGACTTGAGAGCCGGTACAGAAGAGGCCTGTGTTGCAGTCTGATTTAGAAGGAGTCTTTGCCTTTGTCTTTGGCTTTGCCTTTATTAGAAGCTGAGTAGGCCTGAAAACCCCTTCGGAAGCCGGTACCTGCACAGCGGCTCCGGACCCATCCGAAGGAGCATTGTCCGAAGGTCCTGCAATAGAAACATTTAAAGGCCTGGTTGGCTCCTCATGAGAGTCCGTTTCGGCCATCGGTTCTGAAATGGCCGACGACAGGGGCTGCAAAAGCGCCTCACTGATGACGGCCGAACCTGAAGCTGGCTCCGCTTGTGCGCCATCAGATTTGGACCTCGGAGGCCTGTCTTTATCCTTGCGACATTTGTGAACTCCGGTAGCTGGAACCGTATCAGACGACATTTTGTAGTTAAAGCGCCTACCGAAGTAATGAAAAGCAAAATCGTACCTTCGCTTAATTGTACGTTGACTGAATCTAGCACAAAACCGACAACTAGCTACGTCGTGGTCAGGGCCTAAGCAAGGAATACAATAAGAATGAAAATCCTTAAGAGGTATTTGCTTCCCACATGTTATACAATTATTAACTTTTTCTGACAGAGTGGAGCAAGAAAAAAGTTTCCCCAACGGGGTACTTAGCTTTGAGTAGAGAAGAAAATCTTCGAACTTAAGTTTATCAGAAAAAATCGTCAGGAGTCAGCAGACCGGCACTTGCGAACTGCTATCACCGCACGGCAAGAAAGACTGGAGAAGATGGCGTCGGCTGTCAGCTTTGTACTCCTGGCGCTCTGACGTCAGGGAGCATGGTTGAACAGCCGACGCCGGACCCAGACTTTAGGATTCTGGCCGACCGAGGACTGCCTGCCGGCAGGGGAGAACCCTACAGTCATGACTGCAACAGTGAAACATGATGAACATTCTAAGCTGTCTGTGCACATCTAAGGAGTACAGTATCTGTTCCCCTTTGTTCTGTGGGTTAGGAAAGAAGATAGGCAAACGAATGGACAGATTAAGAGACACACTGGATACCACCTTGGGCATGAAGGAGGGATTGGTTCTGAGGGACACCCTGTCTGCATGAAAGATTATGAAATGCTCCACTGCCTTCAGGGCGTGTAATTCAGATACCCGTCTTGCAGAAGTGACTGCTAAAAGGAAAGCAGTTTTCCAGGAAAGGAATTTTAAATCTGCAGTAGCAGCTGGCTCAAAAGGAGGAAGAGTGAGTTTCTCCAAAACAAAGTTCAGGTCCCAGGCAGGAGCGGGTGCTCTCCTGAGTGGCCTTAAATTTTTGGACCCTCTGAGGAACTGCTTGAGCAGTGGGTGAGAGAAGTGGGGAGGCTCTGTGCTATAATGAGCGGAAATGGCTGAAGCATGGATTTTGGAGGAAAGGGCAGGCCCTTATGCAGCATCTCAGTCACGTATGGTAGAATCCGAGTTAAACTGGGCGCTGCTGCACTCGTCCTTTGACACTGGTTCCAGGCACAAAATACTTTACATTTGGCACCATAAGATTTTCTAGTACTAGGCCTCCTAGCATCTAACATGATATCCACCACCGATTTCCTGAGGGGTGGTAAAGGAGACATTAGGTAATTAGCCAGGCTGCTAGGTTCAGGGTTGGCAGCTGAGGGTGCAGAATGTGGTTCTCCTCCTTCTACAGGGAAGGAGTCTGAGGCAGGTGCCATGGGGCCAAGCGTAACACTGCGCAGGAGAGGGTACCAGTGTTGTTGTGGCCAGTCTGGTGCAATTAAGATTGTCCTCGGCTTGTCCTGTTTGATCTTTATTAGTACTCTGGAGAGGAGAGGCATAAAAGTACAGTTTTGTACCTACCATAAATGTAGATGTTCGAGTGTATACCCTGCTGCAGTCATCACAATTAGGTTATCCTGTTTTCAGGCGGTCCCGAAGTCGGCCTGAATTCCAAAGTCTTGGTCCGGCGTCGGTTGCTGTAGCTTCTTCCCTGACGTCAGTGCGCCAGGGGTATATAGGAGGCATCCAACGCCATTTTCTTCAGTTTTTCTTGCCCCAGATGTCAGGTGCCTCCCCAAAAGGTGGTCAGTAGATAGTACCAATAATAAAAGTTTAGCACAAACAAAACATCCCTCCAACTATAAGCAAATACACCACAAAGGTTGTATCAGATTTTAAGGCATTGAAAGGTTGTAGTTAGGTCAGAGGGGATGGAGGGAGGGTAACCTAGACTGCAACAGGGTATACACTCGAACATCTACATTTATGGTAGGTACAAAACTGTACTATGTTCATCGTGTTACCCTGCTGCAGTCATCACACTTGGGTAGAATCCCAAAGCTAGGGATGGGAGGTGGAGTCAAACAGGGTTAGAGGAGGCTAGAAGACCCTGCAAAACTGCAGTGGCGAAGCCAGCTCTAGTCTTAGAGTAAAGTGGTAAGTGATAGTGTTTGGTGAAGGTGTGTACTGAACTCCAAGTTGCAGCTTCCAAAATATCCTTGGTTGGCACCCCCCTGAGGAAGGCTGTAGATGTAGCTGCTGCCCTGGTAGAGTGGGGCCTTATGCTAGCAGGAACTGGTTTTCCGTGGTGGGTGTAGCAAAAACGTATGCAATGTCCTATCCATTTGGAAATGGTCTGTTTTGAGATAGCCTTTCCTTGTGATGCTGTAGCATAGGATACAAAGAGCTGGTCAGATTTTCTGAAAACCTTAGTTTTATCCAAGTAGTAACGTAGCTGCCTGTGAATGTCCAAGGAGTGCAGGAGTCTTTCTCCTTTGTTCTGTGGATTTGGAAAGAAGGTGGGTAAATGCATGGTTTGATTTAGAGCCACACTGGATACCACCTTAGGCATAAAGGAGGGGTTAGTTCGTAGAGAAACTCTGTCGATGAAAAATGAGGAAAGGCTCTACTGCCATTAGTGCCTGTAGCTCTGAGACTCTTCTGGCTGAAGTTATTGCTAGCAGCAGGGCAGTCTTCCATGATATAAACTTTAAGTCAGCTGAGAAAGCTGGTTCAAAAGGAGGTAGCATAAGTTTTTCCAGAACAAAATTGAGGTCCCAGGTTGGTGTTGGTGCTCTCCTGGGAGGCCTAATGTTTTTGGCCCCTCTGAGAAACTGCCTTAGAAGTGGATGTGAAAATAAGGGAGGATCTGTGTTGTAGTGAGCTGAAATAGCGGAGGCATGGATTTTAATACATGAAAAAGAAAGCCCTTTGTGTAACATCTCAGTTAAATATTGTAGAATCTGAGGTATGTCTGGCTGAAGAGTATTTTGGCCTTTAGCTTGGCTCCAGGTGCAAAACCTTTTCCATTTGTCTGAGTAGGCTTTCCTGGTGCTGGGCCTCCTGGCTTCCAGAATAACATCCATAACAGCTTGTGAAAGAGGAGCTGGCTGGTTGCTTAGGTGATTTGCCATGCAGCCAAATTTAAGGTTTTGAGCTGGCTGTGTAGAATCTGACTGTCTTGCTGTGTGAGCAGATGAGTAGTTTGTGGTAAAATCCATGGTGGGCCCTGGGTCATATTCCTTAATAGTGGGTACCAGTGCTGGCGTGGCCAGTCTGGGGCAATGAGTATCATTCGGGGTCTCTCCATCCTGACTTTCAGCAGCACCTTTGTGAGAAGGGGCAATGGAGGGAAGGCATATACTTGTCAGCTTTTTCCAACTGAATGAGAGTGCATCCACTTTCCAAGCTTGATGGTGAAATGTCCATGTACAAAATTTTGTTAGCTGGTAGTTTTGGGGGCTGGCAAACCGGTCTATGTCTGGGTGCCCCCATTTTTGAGTTATCATTGCAAATACTTGTGGATCCAGTTTCCACTCGTAGGGATCCATGATGTTTCTGCTTAGGTCGTCTGCCAATGTGTTCTTTTTTCCTGGCAGGAATTGAGCTTGTAATTGAACTTGGTAAGCCAGTGCTGTGTTCCACAAGGTCATTGCTTGCCTGCATAGAGGGTAGGAGTGTGTACCCCCTTGTTTATGTACCACCTTACTGTGGTGTTGTCTGTCCTTATTGTAAGCTGTCCTGGATGTAAGAGGTCCTTGAAGGCTGTCAGGGCATTCTGTACAGCTAGCATTTCTTTTTGATTGATGTGCAGATTCCTTTGATCTGCAGTCCATATGCCAGGTCCTTGAAGGCTGTCAGGGCATTCTGTACAGCTAGCATTTCTTTTTGATTGATGTGCAGATTCCTTTGATCTGCAGTCCATATGCCTTGAACGCACCGTCCTGCCATGTGTGCCCCCTAGGCATAGTCCGATGCATCTGTTGTCAGTTTGCCTGGCTGGGGGGTAAGGTGAAAGGCTGACCCTTGTTGAGGTGACATGCCTGTGACCACCATAGAAACTCTTGTTGAAGGCAGGGAATGAGAGATATCACTGTGTCCAAGCTGTGGCTGTGTTGAGTCCATACGCTTTTTAGGTACCACTGTAATTTCCTCATATGCAGTTTTGCAAATGGTATTAGTAGTATGCAAGATGCCATGAAGCCCAGGGCATGCAGAATTTTTCTTGCAGGGAGATGGGTCTTTGTTGCCATTGTTTTGAAGTACTGAGTCAGTTGCAGTTGTTTGTCTGGCGTCAGATAAGCCATCTGGGCCGTTGTATTCAAGCTGGCACCCAGGAATGTCATATTTTGTGAGGGTACTAGTTTTGATTTCTTTTCCTTTACTGTGTGTACCCTAGGCAACTTAGAGGGTGTTTTCCAAAAGCCAGATGTTGTAAGAGAATGTCCTTGCTTTCTGCTTGGATGAGGCAGTCGTCCAGGTATGGGTATATTTGAATTCCTCTGTCTGCAGTATGCAATTACTGGTGCCAGGCATTTTGTGAAGACCCTGGGCACAGTGGATAAGCCAAAGGGCACTGCAGAGAATTGGTAATGGGTTGAACCTGCAATGAAACGGAGGTATCTTCTGCAATTTTGTCTGATAGGGACATGCAGGTATGCCTCCTTGAGGTCCAACGTTACTAGCCATGCTTTCTAGCCCAACATGGGAAGAAGCTGCTGTAGTGTTAGCATCTTGAATTTGGGTACTTGCAAGAAGGTGTTTAGAATTGAAAGGTCCAGAATGGGTCTCCAAGCATTGTCCTTTCTGGGGACTAGAAAGAGCCTTGAATAAAATCCTTGGCCTTGCTCCTGTGTAGGTACCAGTTGAATGGCTCCCATGTCCATGAGATCTGTAATTTGTTTTTGTGCCTCTGCCCATTGATTTTGTGGCAGGTTTGGCATTCCTTTTATCGTTGGCAAGGTGTGGAAATGGAATCTGTATCCTTGTGAGATAATGTCTAAGACCCATTTGTCCTTTGTGACGATGCGCCAGTTGTCTGTAAAAAGTGCTAATTTTCCTCCCAAGGGAGCTGCCAAGAGAGTTTTGCTTGGCAGTTTGAGGTTTAAGTCATTGTGTTTGCCTTCTAGTAGTTTGGGACCTGTCTTCTCCTCCCTTCTGTGTTGCAGTGTCCCATTGTCGAGGTTTGTAATGGATTTGTGCTTGTCCTCTGCCCCTTGAGCGCCTGTATTTACCCCTCTGTGGTCTGTCAGTAGCTGGAAAGGACCAATTTTTTGTTGGCCAATTTCTGCTGAAGAGTGGGGGCTGAACCTGTAAGAAATCTTTGACCGTCTGCATAGATTTTGTCTTATCCTCCACTTTCTTTAAAACGTCTTCTGCTTTAACCCCAAATAGGACATCTAGCTGTAAGGATGCATCTAGTAACTTTGCTTTAACATGATCAGGCAGAGTTTGTTCCTTTAACCAAGCATGCCTACATATAACAGACCCAGTAACAGCTGCTCTACAGGAAGCTTCCAAGGAATCAAATCCACATTGTAAAGTATGTTTGCCTACCTGTTCAGCTGCATGCAACAGATCCTGCATTTCCTTGAATTCAGACTTTTGAGGGTGCATGCTCATCTTTTGTTTTATTTGAGACATTAGGAATTGCTGCTATTTAAGCATGTGAAATTGACAATTTAGTGCTCTCATAGCTAGAGTAGCTGAGGTGTAAACCTTCTTTCCCCCACCTATCTAGTGCTCTGGAGTCCCTTTCAGAGGGTACAGGATTTTTAGCCATAGAAGCCTTAGCCCCTTTGGGACCCTGGGAGATTGTGTCTCTGGATCAGCAACAGGGCTTTTGTAAAGAAATTTGTGAGAGTCAGGCACTCTATAGTATCTATCTGGTTTGGCTGGAGCAGGAGGCAGAGAATCTGGATTTAGACTAGATTCTAGGTAAACATCATCCACAATGTCTAAAACTGGGGGGATAGTAAGTGGTCTGTGCTGGGGGAGTAAAAGAAACTTTCGGAGCCTTTTCTTTGAGTCGGAGTAGTCCTGACCTTCCCAGTGGAAATGTTCCCTCATGGTATGTAAGGTTTCCCCAAAGGAATAGTCTTCAGGGGGAGAAGCTGAGGGAATGGAATCCTCAGCATCAGAATCTTCATAAGGGGGAAAGGAGTAATCCTGTTCCTCAGAGGAGCCTGAGGAAATAGACACTTGATCAGGGGAGGCATAATCCTCCTCTTGTCTAGGCCTTTTGTCGAGTGGAGATTGGGAACCCCTGATTAAAGAAATCAAATCTTCAGCCATTATAAGCATCTGTTTCTTAGGCATGGGGCATTGAAGTGGAGACTGAAGTGCAGTCTTTTTTGGTTTTAGAGGAGTCTTAAGCTTAAAATAAGATTTTATGGTGAGAGTAGTTGGTCTGAAGACACCTTCTGAAACCGAAGGTGTTTCTGCAGCACCGGCTTCTTCTGCAGCATCGTCGGTAGGGCCTAAAGAAAATGGCTGCATCTGCCTAGAACTCTCAGCCAGAGAATCCGAAGCGGTCTGGGGTTCCAATTCTGCGGTAGCCAGGGGCTGCGTAGGTGCCTCACTGAAAACTGGTGAACTGGCGACCGACCCAGCCGAGGCCTCTGAGTCTGGCTTGGGTCTAGGCTGCCTGTCTTTATCTTTGCATTTTTTATGCATGCCGGTAGTCGGTTGGTCCGATGGCATAATGTAATTAAATTTCCTACCGAAGTAGTGTCGTGCGAAATCAAAGCATCGCTTTATAGTTCGCTTACTGAACCTAGCACAAAACAGACAACCAGTGACGTTGTGGTCTGGGCCTAGGCAAGGTATACAATAAGAATGAAAGTCCTTATGAGGTATTTGCTTCCCACAAGAAATACAATTGTTAACTTTTTCT
This sequence comes from Protopterus annectens, assembly GCF_019279795.1. Classification (NCBI taxonomy): domain Eukaryota; kingdom Metazoa; phylum Chordata; order Ceratodontiformes; family Protopteridae; genus Protopterus; species Protopterus annectens. The sequence continues at coordinate 1,820,971,853 of NC_056744.1, forward strand.
GACATCGGTCTGAGGCAAGAAAAGTTTCCCCAACGGAGTACTTAGCTTTATTGAAGACTTCAGATCTGAAATTCGACTACGAAAATCTCAGGAGTCGGCCGACCGGCACTTGCGAACTGCTTCTGCTTCGGGCACCGCGCAGCAAGAAAGACTGGAGAAAATGGCGTCGGATGCCTCCTATATACCCCTGGCGCACTGACGTCAGGGAAGAAGTGACAGCAACCGACGCCGGACCAAGACTTTGGAATTCAGGCCGACTGCGGGACCGCCTGACGACAAGATAACCCAAGTGTGATGACTGCAGCAGGGTAACACGATGAACATCTGATAGTTTTTTCCAGGTGAAGGATAGAGCATCCACTTTCCAAGCTAGTCTGTGGGGAATCCTTGTGCAAAATTTGTCCAATTGATGGTTCTGGGGGAGGCAAACAGGTCTTTATCTGGGCTCCTCATTTGCTTGTCAACATGTTGAAAATCCTTGGTTCCAGTTTCCACTCGTGTGGGTCCATGAGGTTTCTGCTTAGTCCATCTTAGTTTTCCTGGCAGGAATTGAGCTTGTAGAGTCACTTGGTAGCTTCAAGGCTGTGTTCCACAATGCCATGGCTAGTCTGCAGAGGGGGTAAGAATGGGTACCCCCCTGCTTGTTTGTGTAACACATGACCGTGGTGTTGTCAGTCTTTACCATTAGTTGTCCTGGAAGAATGTGGTCATTGAAGGATGTCAGAGCATTCTGTACAGCTAACATTTTCTTTTGATTTATGTGTAGGTGCATTTGACTTGGGTTCCATTTGCCCTGAATGCATTTCCCTGCCAAGTGAGCCCCCCATGCACAGTCTGATGCATCTGTTGTCAAGGTTTGGGGGGCAGGGGGGTAGTGTGAATGGTAGTCCCTTGTTTTGGTGGCAGGCCTCTGCCCACCAAAGGAACTCTAGGCATAGGCAAGGTATGATAGGAATCATTGCTTCTAGATCCTGTGAATGCTGACACCATAGGCTTTTGAGATACCACCATAGTTTCCTCATATGCAGCCTTGCATATGGAATTAAAAGAATGCAGGAGGCCATGAACCACAAGGCTTGCAGTATTTGCCTTGCAGATAACTGAGCATTTGTGGCCACTTGTTTGAAGTAGGTTGTCAAAAGAATCCGTTTCTCTGGCGCAAGGAAAGCCATCTGGGAAGTTGTATTCAAGCTTGCTCCCAGGAATATAATTTGTTGACAGGGTACCAGGTGTGATTTACTTTCGTTTATGGTGTACTCCAGACAAGTCAGTACCCTTTGAACAAAGGCCAGATGATTCAAAAGCATGTCCTGGCTTTCTGACTGAAGTAGACAATCGTCCAGGTATGGGTATATTTGAATATTTCTTTGCCTGCAAAATGCAATGACTGGAGTTAGACACTTTGTGAAGACCCTGGGCACAGCAGATAAGCCAAAGGGCAGTGCAGAGAAAGTACAGTTTTGTACCTACCATAAATGTAGATGTTCGAGTGCTAATACAGCTGTAGTAATCACAGATGGGTTTTCTGCCGTCAGGCGGTCCCTCGGTCGGCCGAATTCCAAAGTCTTGGTCCGGCGTCGGTTGTCGTCGCTTTCTCTTCTGACGTCAGTGAGGCCAGAGTATATAAAACACAGTCGACGCCATGTTCTTCAGTCTTTCTTGCCCCAGATGTCAGGTGCCCCCAGAAGGAAGGCAATACCTAAATAATGCTTATATACATATACAAGCAATGCAATATAATCCAAAATCAGTGGTAGCAAGCAAATAAAACATAGCAGGATAACCCAGTCAGGTAGTATGAAGAGGTTGTTAGGCCCCATGCCTTTACCAAGTGGGGAAGGAGGGAGGGAAACCTGTAGTGCAGCTGTATTAGCACTCGAACATCTACATTTATGGTAGGTACAAAACTGTACTATGTTCATCGTGCATACAGCTGCAGTAATCACAGATGGGTAGAGTACCAAAGCTATGCACAGGGTGGTAGGTACTAGGAGGAACTGGGTTGAGCCAGAATGCCCTGCAAAACAGCAGTGGCAAAGCCTGCTCTTGTTCTGGAATATAAAGGCAGGTGGTAGTGTTTTGTGAAGGTATGTACAGAACTCCAAGTGGCTGCCTCCAAAATATCTTTGGTAGGAACTCCTCTGAGGAAGGCTGTAGAGGTAGCTGTGGCCCTGGTGGAGTGTGATCTGATAGCTGTAGGAACAGATTTCCCATGATAGGAGTAACAAAACTGTATGCAGTGGCCTATCCACTTTGAAATAGCCTGTTTTGTAACAGGCTTCCCTTGAGCCCCTACAGCATAGGACACAAAGAGTTGTTCTGATTTCCTGAAGGCCTTTGTTCTGTCCAAATAATAACGTAGCGGCCTGTGGATGTCTGAGTGTAGCAGCCTTTCCCCTTTGTTTTGAGGATTGGGGTAAAAGGTAGGTAGGTGTATGGCTTGATTTAAAGCTACCCTGGATACCACTTTAGGCATAAATGATGGGTTGGTACGAAGGGAAACCCTGTCCTGATGGAAAATGAGAAAGGGCTGCACCGCCATGAGGGCCTGTAGTTCAGAGCTGAAGTGATGGCCAGAAGGAAGTTTTTTTTCCAGGACAAATATTGCAAATCTGTTGAGGCAGCTGGTTCAAAAGGAGGCAATGTTAATTTTTCTAGTATGTAATTAAGATCCCAGGCTGGTATTGGTTGCTTCCTTGGTGGTCTTATAATCTTAGCCTCTCTGAGGAACTGTCGTAAGAGTGGGTGAGAAAATAAAGGAGGATCCATGTTGAATTCTGCAGAAATGGCTGAGGCATGGATTTTTATGGAAGAAAATGAAAGTCCACTGTTCAGCAGCTCCGCTAGATACTGTAATACCTGAGACAAGTTCAGTTTTCTAGGGTCCTGGCCTCTTTTCTCATTCCAAGAGCAAAACCGCTTCCATTTTGCGGAGTAAGCTTTTCTAGTAGATGGCCTTCTGGTCTCCAAAATGACATCCTGCACCTCCTTGGAGAGTAGGGTCTGTTGTGGTGTTAAGGAATTTTCCATGCAGCGAGATTGAGTGTTTTCAGCTGACTGTGAAGAGTTTTGTAGCTGTGCTGAGTCAGCAGAAGAGGCATTAGAGGCAGGGACCTGGGAGGGGTATGTGTTAGGCTCCTCAGGAGTGGGTACCAGTGTTGCCTTGGCCAATCTGGAGCAATCAGTATCATCTTCGGTTTGTCTGTTCTTGCTTTCAAAAGCACCTTGGGCAGAAGAGGCAGAGGTGGGAATGCGTAAACTGTCCAACTGAATGAAAGGGCGTCCACTCTCCAGGCCTTTGGGTGAAAGGTCTTTGAACAAAACTTTTCCAATTGATGATTCCTGTGGGAGGCAAAAAGATCTATGTCTGGTCTCCCCCATGCTTGGATTATTTCTGCAAACACCTGAGGATGTAACTTCCATTCGTGTGGATCTGTCATTTTTCTGCTTAGATTGTCTGCCAGTGTGTTTTCCAATCCTGGCAAGTACTGTGCTTGAAGTTCGATTTGTCGTTCCAGAGCCAAGTTCCAAAGAGTCATGGCTAGTCTGCACAAGGGGTATGAATGTGTTCCTCCTTGTTTATGTACCACATTACCGTGGTGTTGTCTGTTCTTATCAGTAATTGCCCTGAATGCAGGAAGACCTTGAAAGCTGTAATTGCATTTATCACTGCTAGCATTTCTTTTTGATTGATGTGAAGGTGCTTTTCCTTTTGGGACCATCTGCCCTGAATGCACCTGTCCGTCATGTGCGCCCCCCAGGCATAGTCTGAGGCGTCTGTGGTTATGACTTGCTTTGCTTGAGGCTTGCAGAATGGGAGGCCTGTGTTTGCTTGACATGCTTGGGCCCACCATAGAAATTCCTTTTGCAAACATGGAATTATTGGTATTATTGTTTCCAAACTGTGACTGTGTTGAGACCATAGGTTTTTTAGGTACCACTGAAGTTTCCTCATATGCAGCTTTGCAAATGGGGTTAAAGAATGCAAGATGCCATGAATCCCAGAGCCTGCAGGATTTTCCTTGCAGTAAGCCTAGTACTTTTTGCTAGTATTTTGAAGTACTGAGATAGTTGCCCCTGTTTTTCTGGCGTAAGGTAGGCCATCTGGGTGTTTGTGTCCAAGTTGGCACCCAGGAAAGTTATTTTCTGAGATGGTGTTAGCCTTGATTTCTCTTTGTTGATTGTATATCCCAGAGAAAGCAGTAACCGTGTCACATATGCCAGATGTTCCAGAAGTATGCGTTTGCTGTCCGCTTGGATCAGGCAGTCGTCCAGATAAGGGTAAATTTGTATCCCTTGAAGTCTGCAGTAGGCAATCACTGATGCCAGGCACTTTGTGAATGCTCTGGGCGCAGTAGATAAGCCAAAGGGCAATGCAGAGAATTGATAGTGGATTGAACCTGCAAGAAATCTGAGGTATCTTCTGCAGCTTTGTCTGATTGGGACATGCAGGTATGCATCCTTGAGGTCCAATGTTACCAGCCAAAACTCCTTGCCCAGCATGGGAAGAAGCTGCTGTAATGTGAGCATCTTGAATTTTGGTACGAGTAGAAATGTGTTTAGGATGGATAAGTCCAAAATGGGTCTCCAGTCGGTTCCTTTCCTTGGTACCAGAAAAAGTCTTGAATAAAAACCTTGGCCTTGTTGGTGAGTAGGTACCTCTTGAATAGCTCTCCCTCTATATGATCCTTGTGATTGCCCTCTGCCCCTTGTGTGCCTGTATCTACCTCTTTGGGGCTTGTCAGTGGCTGGAAAGGACCATTTTTTTTGAGGGCCAATTTCTGCTAAAACGTGGTGGTTGGACCTGTGAGAAAGCTTTGACAGTTTGCATAGATTTGGCTTTTTCTTCCATTTTCCGTAGTATCTCCTCAGCATTAGTACCAAACAGCACATCCTTTTGTAAAGGAGCATCTAGAAGTTTAGCTTTAACATGATCAGGTAAATTTTGTTCCCTAAGCCAGGCATGTCTGCGAATGACTGATCCTGTAGCCGCCGCTCTACTTGAAGCCTCTAGGGCATCATAACCACATTGTAAGGTGTGTTTACCCACTTGCTCCGCACTATGCATCATATCCTGTAACTCCTTTAAATCTGGTTGTTCAGGTTGAGACATTTTGTTCCTTAATTGTGATAACAGGTACTGTTGATATTTAAGCATATGAAACTGACAGTTTAAGGCCCTCATGGCTAGGGTGGCCGAGGTATATACCTTTTTACCCCACCTTTCTAAAGATCTTGATTCCCTTTCTGCAGGAAGTGGATTCTTGGCAGTGGAGGCCTTCAATCCCTTGGGGCCTTGTGAAATGGTTTCAGGGTCAGCATTATGGCTTTTGAAGAGAAATTGGTGAGAGCTGGGTACTCTGTAATACTTATCAGGTTTGACTGGAGCAGGAGGCAGAGAATCCGGGTTAAGACAAGCCACCGAATAGACATCATCCAGTATGTCCAAAACAGGGGGTATAGCCAGAGGTCTGTGTTGAGGTAACAAAAGAAATTCCCCAAGTCTTTTCTTGGAATCTGAAAAGTCTTGGCCTTCCCAATGGAAGTGTTCCCTCAAGGTGTGTAAGGTTTCCCCAAAGGAAAAATCCTCAGGGGGGGGATACAGACGGAATGGACTGTTCTGCATCCGAATCCTCAAAAGGAGAGTAAGAGTGTTCCTCTGCATCAGAATGTTCTGATAAAATGGATCCCTGATCAGAAGAGGGAGAATCTTCCTCCACTCTGGGTCTCTTGTCTGGAGGGGGTTGAGAACCTCTGATAAGAGTAATTAAATCCTCAGCCATTTTAAGCATCTGTTTTTTAGGCATGGGACCTGGAGATGGGCCCTGTGCTGCAGGCCTCGTGGGATGCCTGGCTGCTTTGGATTTAGTAAAGGCCTTAATTGAAAAAGAAGATGAGGGCCTAAATACACCATGGGTGGAGGTGGACCTGTCCACATTAGTAGGCTCAACATTAGCAGAGGCATCGGTTGTAGTCTGGGAAAGAGCCGAGGACCCCGCGGTCTCGGGTACAGAGGACACCGCCAAAGGAGTGTCGTCGGTAGTCAGGGACTGCAAAGGTGTCTCGCTGAGAACCGGACCACATGTAGCCTGTTTTGGCGTGGTGACGGCGGGGACCGCGGGCCACGCGTGTCGGTCCTTTTCCTTGCGTTTTTGGATAAAACGGTAGTCGGAGTGTCCGACGACATTTTATAATCAAAAGCTTTACCAAAGTAGTGCTGGGCGAACTCCGCCAGACGCTTAATAGTGCGTTTATTGAAGGTAGCGCAAAAGCGACAGCCCGAGACGTCGTGGTCTGGGCCCAAACAAGGTATGCAGAGGGAATGGAAATCCTTATGCGGTATTTGCTTCCCACAAGAAATACAATTATTAACTTTTTCTGACATCGGTCTGAGGCAAGAAAAGTTTCCCCAACGGGGTACTTAGCTTTATGAAGACTTCGGTTTCCAAAATATTCGTAATTCAGGAGCTGGCCGACCGGCACTTGCGAACTGCTTCTGCTTTGGGCACCGCGCGGCAAAAAGACTGAAGAACATGGCATCGGCTGTGTCTTATATACTCTGGCCTCACCGACGTCAGAAGAGAAAGCGATGACAACCGACGCCGGACCAAGACTTTGGAATTCGGCCGACCGAGGGACCGCCTGACGGCAGAAAACCCATCTGTGATTACTGCAGCTGTATGCACGATGAACATCTGGTAATGCAAGTAGCCTGCTTTAAAGCGGAGGTATCTTCTACAAGATTCCCTGATTGGGATATGCAGGTAAGCCTCTTTAAGTCTAGAGTTACCAACCAGGCATCTTTGCCTAGCATAAGTAGTAACTGTTGAAGAGTCAGCATTTAGAATTTTGGAATGTCCAGAAATGTATTTAGAATGGATAAGTCCAGAACTGGACACCATGATTTGTCTTTTATGGGTACCAGGAAAAGTCGAATAGAAACCTTGTCCCTTTTCTGGTACTGGTTGAATAGCCTCCATATTCATGAGGGACATAACTTGTTTCTGGGCCTCTGCTCACTAATTTGGAGGCAGATCAGGTCATCCGTTTGGGATTGGCAACATGTGGAAATGAAATCTGTATCCCTGGGATACTATATTTAAAACCCATTTGTTCTGGGTAAATCAGTTGCCAGTTTCGTGCATGAAGTGCCAGTTTTCACCCCAAAGGGGCAGCCAAAAGATAAGTGCTTGGGGATTGCAGTGGAAAGTCATTGAGACTGTTTACCATAGGGAGGTGCCTTGTTGCTACCAGATTTGGAGGTGGAGGCACCCCATTGCTTTGTTCTAAAAGTTCCTTGCGACTGAAACCTGGAGCCTTTGGAATGTCTGGATTTGACCTGAGCAGCTCTCGTGGATACTGGAAAGGACCAGTTCTTAGTAGGCCAGTGCCTACTAAATCTGGGTGGCTGCACGTTTAAGAAATCTTTCACAGTTTGCATAGATTTAGCTTTATCTTCCATCTTTTTCAAAACTTCTTCAGCCTTATTACCAAAGAGACTGTCCTGTTGTAAAGGAGCGTCCAACAATTTTGCTTTAACATGGTCAGGCAGACTTTGCTCCTCGAGCCAAGCATGCCTTCTTATCACAGATCCAGTTACAGCAGCCCTGCAAGAGGCCTCAAAGGAATCAAAACCACACTGCAAAGTATGTTTTCCAACTTGTTCAGCTGAATGTAATAAATCCTGCAACTCCATTTTCCACACAGTCAGAAATCAACATAATTTTCTGTTTAAGTAAACTCATAACATGCTGTTGATATTTAAGCATATGAAATTGACAGTTTAAAGCCCTGATTGCCAAGGCTGCAGATGTGAAAACCTTCTTACCCCATCTATCCAGCGCCCTGGAATCTCTGTCAGAAGGGGTAGGATTTTTAGCAGTAGAGGCCTTAATGCCCTTGGGACCCTGAGAAATGGTTTCAGGGTCAGCAGTAGGGTTTTTGAAAAGGAATTTGTGGGAGTCAGGAACTCTATAGTATCTTGTCTGGCTTACTAGGAGCCGGAGGCAGGGAATCAGGAGTCATACTGGATTCTGAGAAAACATCAACAATGTCTAGAACAGGAGGTATAGCCAAAGGCCGGCCTATGCTGAGGAAAAAGAAGAAAATCCCCAAGTCTCTCTTTAGATTCAGAGAAATCCTGACTCTCCCAGTGGAAGTGTTCCCTTAAGGTATGCAAAGTTTCTCCAAAAGAAAAATCCTCAGGGGGAGAAGGGATGGAGTCTTCTGCATCAGAGTCTTCATAAGTAGGTATAGATAAATCCTGATCAGAAGAGGAATCAGAAGAAATGGAGACCTGATCTGAAGATTCACAGTCAGTGCCTTGCCTAGGCCTCTTAGCAGGAGGGGGATGGGTACCCCTGATCAAGCTAATTAAATCCTCAGCCATTTTGACAATTTTTTTTTTTTTTTTTTAGCATTGGAGCCTGTACACGTGACCCAAGCGTTGTTTTTTTAGACCTAGTAGTTTTTGACCTTAGTTTTGAAGATGGCATCGGTTTAATATACAAATCTTTAGGCCTGAAAACATCCTCAGAAGCCGGTGCCTGTTCAATGGCTCCAGACCTATCTAAGGTAGAGACATCCGTGGGTTCAATACTTAATGCATCTCACGGCATACCGGACTCCGAATGGGTCTCAGTAGAGGCCTGCGAATCAAAAGTAGCGGGTATCAGGGGCTGCGAAAGCGCCTCACTGAGTACCGGCGAACCAGCAACTGGCTTAGGAGAAGCCTCGTCATCGGTTTTGGACCTAGACAGTGTTTTTTAGGCATTCGGTAGTCGGATTGCTAACGGACATTTCTGGATAGTTAAATCTTGAGCCAAACCATTTAGAAGTAAAAATATACAGACATTTAATCATGCGTTGATTAAATTTAGCACAAAACCGACAGCAAGGGAAGTTGCGGTCAGGGTCTAGGCAAGAAATACAGTACAAATGAAAATCCTTACGAGGTACTTGCTTCCGACAAGTAATGCAATTATTGACTTTTACTGACATCGGTAAGGAGCAAGAAAAAGTTTCCCCAATGGGGTACTTAGCTTTTAGTTGAAGACTTCGGTTCTGAAACTTGAAAACGAAAATTTCAAGAGTCAGCCGACCGGTACTTGTGAACTGCTTCGGGCACCACGCGGCAAGAAAGACTGATGTAATGGCATCGGCTGCATGTTTGATACCCCTGACAACCTGACGTCATGAAAGAAGGGAAAGCAACCGACTCAGGACCCAAGACTTTGTTAATCAGGCAGACTGAGGGCAACCTGCCAGCTGATTACCCAAATGTAATGACTGTAACAGTGAAACACAAAGAACATCCTCTCTGTCTTCCTCCTTTAACAAAAGACATGGACAGTACAGGTCTACAAAGGAACATCTGTCTTCCTCCTTTAACAAAAGACATGGACAGTACAGATCTACAAAGGAACCTCTCTGTCTTCCACCTTTAACGGAATACATGGACAGTACAAATCTACAAAGGAACCTCTCTGTCTTCCTCCTTTAACAGAAGACATGGACGGTACAGATCTACAAAGGAACCTCTCTGTCTTCCTCCTTTAACGGAAGACATTGACAGTACAGGTCTACAAAGGAACCTCTCTTCCTCCTTTAACAGAAAAAAAGGACAGTACAAATCTACAAAGGAACCTCTCTGTCTTCCTCCTTTAACAGAAGACATGGACGGCACAGATCTACAAAGGAACCTCTCTGTCTTCCTCCTTTAACGGAAGACATGGACGGTACAGATCTACAAAGGAACCTCTCTTTGTCTTCCTCTAACGTAAATGTTGCCCGCCTCTTAGTGTAGACAGTGTTCCTACAGCCCCCATTTTGAAAAGCTGCCTTAAATCACAGGATGCCATACAAAATTAATTTTGAGAAGACAGGCATGTCTGAAAAGGATGGGGATATACATTTGTGAGAGCAGATTTCACTACAATCACAGATGTTCACGTGTAAGGCTTAGTGCAATGTTATCCTTCACAACAAGTGTTAATTATAGTGGAGCTGGATTATCAGCTGCGATCGAACTTTCAAAATCGGCACATACCCTGCATAAGGCTTGACTCTTCCCATACTGCAGAGAGCAGAAACCTGCAGGACAAATGGGAGAACATGTGCTAGTTTCAAGTGTTGTTTTTCTGAGTGACTGAGGTGGTTACCAAGTACACCCACAGAGCCTGGATAGTGAGCGGATAGCCAGACAAGTTAAAAGGGTCAAGGACTTGGAGAAAGGTAGAGGAAGATGCCTTTCAATGTAGGTTTGAGTGGCCTCCTATCCCCAAGTAAGGGGAAAATGTAACTGTGAAGTGTGTAAGAGAACTGGTACTGCAGCAATGCTCCTTATACTACAACATCCATTATGAATACACCTACACAAACGTACCATCACAAGCATTACTGCTGTAGCAAGTATCATACTACTAAAGTACTATGAAAACTGCCCACAGACCATGGGGGAAGGAAAACCCATGCCATACAAACCACACTGGCACACTTTGCTCTTGTACTGGAGACAGTGGCTAGCAGTAAGCCCAAAGAAGGTGAGAGCAGAGGTCCAGAAAGCTGCCTCACAGATACGATGAGGCAGAAAAACTCACCTGTAATAACTGCTGTCCTTTAGGAGTGTGCTTTAAAATGTTCACGCAAGGCTTTTTCATTCTGATCATAAAAGAAAGGGATGCAATCAGCCCTGCTTTCCAGACATAAAAGATAACTTCTGACCCATGTGTCTGAAATTGTTACTTTTGCCAATACATCTGAACAGTGTCCATGGCCTCTCTTCTCACTTGTCATAAGGACCAGGATTCAAGACCAAGAGTTAAATGATCATTTGACCATACCATGATGACCATACCAGATATATGGAAAATATCTCATATCATCCCACTACACAAAGGTGGTAACTCTATTGAGTACACTAACTTTAGACCTATTGCCCTTCTCTCTCCACTAGCTAAGATCATGGAGAAATGCATCCACCAGCAACTCATACAATATCTCTCTTCACACAACATAATAGCAAACTGTCAACATGGCTTCAGACCCCACCATAGCACCTCCACTGCCCTCCTTTCCTTCGTCGATACTATCAACAACTATCGCAACTCAAATCTTCTCTCCTCTGCTCTATTCATTGACCTCTCTAAAGCTTTTGACATGGTGAACCACTCTTCCCTTATTAACATCCTTAAATCCCTCTCATTTGATAACCTGGCTATTAAATGGTTTACATCTTATCTAAGCAACAGGCATCAAGCCGTTCTTTGGGACAATCATATCTCTTCACTACTGCCTGTTTCTATTGGAGTCCCACAGGGCTCTATTCTCGGTCCACTGCTCTTCTCCCTTTACATAAATGATCTCAACACTATCATCCCACAAGCTACCTGCATCCAATATGCTGACGACTCCACGATTATTTACTCAGCATCTACCTCCGCAGAGCTACTCACTCTAACTCAAACCACTTTCAACACTGTAGAAACTTGGTTCACTAGACGGCACCTCCTCCTCAATGCTAAAAAAACAAAACTTCTCCTTTTCACTCCTACCACTCGAGGCTCCCCATTAAACTTCAACATTTCATCTAATGACACCACTGTTATCTCTCCTGACACATCAACTAAACTGCTAGGAATAACCATCGATAACAATCTCACTTTCGATCAACACATCAATAACATCATCAAAACTGTTAATAAAAAAATTGGATCATTATACCGTATCAAACCATTTCTCACACCGTCTACCAGAGCTACTATTGCCCACTCCCATCTTATTTCTACCCTCTTTTATGCCTCACCTATCTTCACTAACCTTAAGAAGGCCAACCTAAATAAACTAGCAACTTGTTACAATAGCATTGCCGCTTTGCCACCAGTAACCCTTTCAGAACACATCACTGTCAAAACCTAAAACTCCTAGGCTGGCTGGAGCTACAAAACTGTCTTGTGATCTCCCAACTTACCATTGCTCACAAGATACTGTACCAACCTTATAATACCCTATACTTTCTCAACTTTTAATCCCTTACAGTAATCTTACCTCCCTTCGATCTTCATCTAAACTCATGACCAAATCTGTAAAGTCCCATAACGTAGCTGGTGACTCTCTGTTCACTAATACTGTAGGAAGGATATGGAATCAGCTACCCACTGATATCACTCTAATCCCCTCCTTATCACTCTTCAAACAAAAAATCAAACTGTACTTCCAAAATCACTGGCTCTGCTCCTGCAGGACTCCTGACTAATCTTCTTCTTTCCCCCTCCTACTAGAATTTTTACACTATACTTATTTACTTTACTTGTTCCTTCTTCCTATTGCGCTGTTACTCTCCTCCTATGCTACTACCCTCTCCTCTTTTCCATCACATTACCCTTTTCCTCACTACACTATTGCCTCTTTCTCTCTTCTTCCTTTGTATTTCTTCTGTAATTCCCTTCTTATCTCCCATTCTACTTTTTTTCTCTCCAACGGATTATCTAATATATGTTGCTAATCTTGATGTTTTGTAATGTTTCTACTGAATAATTATATTTTGAGTGTGTTCCTTAGGAATTTTGTTTTTTGTGTTACTAAACATATATTCTTTTTATACTGAATTTATTTTATAATTTGTCTCCTTGTAATTTTGTATCTGTGGAGCTTTTCTCCCCGGGCCTCTACTGAAAATGGACATATATCCAGCTAGACTAGCCTGGTTAACAAATGTAAAATAAAATAAATAAAATAAAAATAAAAATAAAATAAAATTTAAGGTCAGTTCCCAGATTACCTTGGGTGTAAAAGATGGCCTGATCCTGAGGATTCGAATGTCTTTGTGGAATACTGCACAGTGGTAGTTCATAAATCCTCCCCTCTGATGCAACCACAAAGTACAGCTGTGTACATTTAGCATAAATGTCGATGTTGGAGTGTATTCACTGTTGCACTCATCACCTGTGGGTTATCCCTGCTGTGGTAGCCCTCGGCCGGCCCGAATACCAGAGTCAATGTTTTTCTGCGTCGGCTGATGTTGCTTGTTGACCGACGTCAGGTTGCCAGTGCTATAAAGCAAGGCAGCCAATGCCATTACATCAGTTTTTCTTGCCCTAACCAGTCAGAAGCCCAAGGAAATATGGTAAAGTGGTCCTGGTAGCTAAAAGCCACCATAAGAAGCATGTGTCCCCCTAAGGACAGAGGATAAAAGGGGGAAGGAGGGAGGGAAACCGGGACTGCAACAGTGAATACACTTGAACATCTACATTTACAGTAAGTGTACACAACTGTACTATGTTCTTCGTGTTTCATTGTTTCAGTCATCACCTGTGGGAGGACTCCCAAAGCTGAGGAGAGGGGTGGAAGGATTAGAGACCTAGGCATGGGTAAGCAAGCCCTGCAGAATTGCAAAGGCAAACCCTGCCCTAGCCTTAGAAAAAAAGAAGATGGTGGTAATGTTTTGTAAAGGTATGGACCGAGGTCCAGGTGGCAGCTTCCAAGATGTCCCTGGTGTAAACTCCTCTGAGGAATGCTGTGGAAGTGGAGGCTGCTCTAGTGGAATGGGTACGAACAGACTTAGGGGGTGGTTTCCCATGTAATCTGTAGCAGAAAAGGATACAGTGTGATATCCATTTGGAAATGGTTTGCTTGGAAATGGGCTTCCCCTCTGCCACTGGGGCAAAGCTGACAAGAAGGTGGTCCGTTTTCCTCAACGATTTAGTATGGTCCAGGTAGTATCTGAGCTGTCTGTGCACTTCTAGTGAGTGCAGAATTCTTTCCTTCTTGTTCTGAGGGTTAGGGAAGAAGGTGGGCAGATGAATGGGTCTGGTTGACAGTCACATTAGATACCACCTTGGGCATAAGGGAAGGGTTAGTCCTAAGGGAGACCCTGTCTGCATGGAAAATGATGAAGGGCTCAGTGGCCATCGGTGTCTGAAGTTCTGAAACCCTTCTGGCTGTGGTGCTACCTAGTAAGAAAGCAGTCTTCCAGGAGAGGTACTTCAGTTCTGCTGAAGCAGCAGGTTCAAAGGGTGGTAAATAGAAGTTATGTTCTTACCATAACGTTCCATGTTAGTTGTCTTCTTCTCGCCTTCTTTCTTGCTGGATGGGTTCGGAGCCGACCTTGGCTCCGACTCGGCCACTCTAAAAGCTCGAGAGTTGGTTCCACCGGCTCGAGGCTCCCCTTATATCCCACAATGCTAGGCGTGAATTACCTCAGATCTCGTTTGTGAGCTAGGCCCAGCTAATAATAAAACCAGAAATACTGGAAAAAGAGAGTCCACCTCTATAAACAAAAAGGGAAGAGGAAAGGTGACCTGAAGCCTGATCTAGGACAATATGCACAGCAGAGCATATACCTATAGCAAAGAGGTGGTAGAAAGAGAGGTCACAATCAAACTCCTCTAGGTCTGTCCAGGCCAGGGGGAAGGAGGGTGGGACGCAAGAAAGAAGGCGAGAAGAAGACAACTAACATGGAACGTTATGGTAAGAACATAACTTCTATATGTTAAGTTGTCTATCTCGCCTTCATTCTTGGTGGATGGGACCGCGTCCCTAGCACCTTGTCCCGGGTGGCCTAATGGAACAGACTCTTGAGAACAGTGGTACCAAAGTTAGCTCTATGTCTAGAAGCTAAATCCAACTTATAATGTGAAATGAAAGTGTGAGGAGTAGCCCAAGTAGCCGCTGCACAAATGGTGTCAATAGGCAGTCTGTCTTGGAAGGCTATAGAAGTAGCCAAAGCTCTGGTGGAGTGGGCCTTAGGTTTGTTAGGCAGCTTTTGGTGTCTAATTTCATAAACAATGGAAATCATAGATGTTAGCCATCTAGATAATGATACCTTGGAAACAGAAAGTCCCTTTCTGCCTTCTGCATAAGAGACAAACAGCTTGTCAGTTTTTCTGAATTGTTTGGTCCTATCCAAATAGTACCTTAACTGACGAACATCTAGCCAATGCAATTTTTGTTCAGACCTATTAGAATATTCTGGAAAAAACACAGGGAGGTCAATGCTTTGATTTAGATTTGACGCAGAGGCTACTTTAGGTAAAAAAGACGGGTTGGTTCGTAAGGATACCCTGTCTTTGTGGAACAACAGATATGGTGGTCGACAGCCGAGTGCATGAAGTTCAGAAACTCTTCTAGCTGAAGTAATAGCTACCAGAAAGAGAGTCTTCCATGATAGCAATTTTAATGAACAGGAAGCTGCAGGTTCGAAAGGGGGGAGAATCAAAGAACTGAGAACTAAATTAAGGTCCCACGAAGGAGGAGGATTTCTTATAGGAGGTCCGAGTAGAAAAACTCCCTTCAAAAATGCTTTGCAAAGCTTGTGGGATATGATGGCAGACTCTGAAATGCCCACATGAAAGTTAGATATAGCTGCCAATTGAACTTTGAGAGTAGAAATATGAGCCTGAATGAAAGAGTTCAGCTAGAAAATCAAGAACTATTTGGATGGGAGCAGTGAAAGGATCTAAGTCCCTTCCTTGAGCCCAATAAGCAAAACGTTTCCACTTACTAAGATAAATTTTTCGAGTGGAAGATTTATGTGAGGCTATTAAAATATCTCTAACAGTGTGAGATATTTGAGGAAGCCTGGCTAAGGTAGGAACTGGAGGAACCAAGCAGTGAGGTTCAGAGATGTTAGGGAGCGATGAAACTGACCCGACTGATGGATCAAAAGATCTGGAACTAGGTCCAGATGCCATGGTTGCTCCAACAGAAATTGATGTAGAAAGGGGAACCAAACCTGTCGAGGCCAGTAAGGAGCAATGAGGATCAATGAGGCCTTCTGAGCGATAGCTTTCTGTATCACTTGAGAGATTAGTGGAAAGGAGGAATGCATACAGAAGTCCCCGGGGCCAAACTTGGACTAGAGCGTCTCTGCTGGGCTGGCCTGGTAAGGGGAAGAGGGTGAAATAATCTTTGCACTTGCTGTTTTGGGGAGTAGCAAAAAGGTCGCAGCAAGGCTGACCCCACTTGAGAAATATTTTTTCCACAATAGAATCTTTCAGAGACCACTCGTGAGGCATGAGGATAGCTCTGCTCAACTTGTCCGCGATTTGATTGGACTTCCCGGGGATGTGCGTTGCTATCAGAAATCGCCGAGAAGAAATCGCCCATTGCCACAGTCTGAGTGCTTCTCGACATAGGGGATAGGACCTGGTTCCGCCTTGTTTGTTGATATACCACACTAGACATATTGTCCGTCTGGATTGCTATCGTTCCCAAGGGGAGAGAGTCTTGAAGGGCTTGAAACGCTAAAAGCACTGCTCTCATCTCTAGAACATTTATATGCAAGTGGCATTCGTCTGGTTGCCATATGCCCTGGACAGTTCTGCCCTGATAATGCCCCCCCCACCCGATCAGGGAGGCGTCCGTTGTCAGAGTAGCAACCGGAGGGGAAGGAACAAAGGGTCTTCCCAGGAAGAGCTGAGGGGAAGACATCCACCACAGAAGATGATTCTTGCATGTTTGCGTAATCATAATGGTGTGGGACATCGGAAGTTGCTGGTATGACCATTGTGTGAAGAGTATCCATTGAAGGATTCTCATGTGGAATCTGGCTAATAGAAGTAGAGGGATAGCAGCCGCCATAATCCCCAATACTTTCAGAACTAATCTGGCTTTGACTCTGTTGCTGTTGAAGAGAAGAGAGACCAGTTTGCGTATGTCTGTTATTCTCTGATCTGTTAGTCTCGCAGACATGTTGACTGTGTCTAGATTTGCGCCTATGAAGGTAATAGCGACAAGGCGACAAAACAGACTTTTCGCAATTTATTGATATGCCTAACTTTTGACAAATGCGAAAGGTGTAGTCTCTGGCCACTAGAAGAAGATGCTTGGTGGGAGCTGTGAGGAGCCAGTCGTCCAAATATGGAAACACCTGGAATCCTTGACGTCTCAGGTGAGAAGCTACCACTGCCATGCATTTGGTAAACACCCCTGGGGCAGTGGTGAGTCCAAAGGGCAGGGCTCTGAATTGAAAGTGACTGGTTCCCAGCCTGAAGCGGAGGAATCTTCTGGAGCGTCTGTTCATTTTTATATGATAGTACGCATCCTGAAGGTCTATAGAGCACATCCAGTTTTCCTTTCCCAATAGGGGAAGTATGGACTGTAGCGTGACCATCCGAAATCTTGTTTTCTTGACAGACTTGTTCAAGATACTGAGATCCAAAATTGGTCTCCAGTCCCCTGTTTTCTTCAGAACTAAAAAGAACCTGGAGTAGATTCCGGATCCTTGCTGGTCTGCTGGAACTGGCTGAATTGCTCTTTTTGCAAGCAGCTTTGAAATTTCTAAAGCTGCAAGATCCCTTTGAGCAGGTGGAACATCTGGAAGGGATTTTTTTGATTGGTTTGGAATGCGAACAAAGGGAATGGAATAGCCTTCGGAAATGATGGACTGTACCCACTTGTCTTGAGTTAGGGATAGCCAGGCTTCTGGGTACAGTGACAATCTTCCCCCGACTGCCTCCGAAGGTGGACAGTCGGGCAACACCTCAGGGATGCTGGAAGGGCTTATCGGAAAAAGTTTCTCGATTGCCCTGGTTCTGCGGACCCCCTCTGCCTCTGGGGCGACGTCTACCATTATTGTTCCCTCCTCTGCCTCTGGAGGGGAACTGACTCTGTGAGTCAGGCAAATTCCCTTGAGATTGTTTGTGGAACCACATTTTCCCACTTTTCTGGCCTTTGGGGTAAGGTCTAGAAGGAGTAGAAAAACGGACTCCGGCGGCAGACAGAGTTTTGCCATCCGTCTCGCACCTAGTCAAGGTTTCTTTCACTTGAGGACCAAAGAGAGATGATCCATCAAACGGGGAATTAGTGAAAGACGTTTTAAAGGGGTCCGCAAAATTGCACAGTCGCATCCAGGCATGCCGGCGTAAAGCGACACCTGTCCCTGCGGCTCTGCTCGCTCCATCAGCCGCATATGAAAGGAGGCGCATGGAGGAGTTAGCTATAGAATTCAGGGTAGCCAGCTGGGCGTTCATCTTGTCCTGAAAACCCGCAGCCATAGGATCCTTCAACATCTCACTCGCTTCCTTGATCAAGTCTCTTTGGAGACGAGTGAAATGGCATAGGTAGTTCAGCGAGCATAGCAAAGGTCGCTGACTTAAAACATCCGCTTCACGTACCTGTCCATAGACCTAGATTCCTTATTAGGGGGATGGACAGGCACTGAAGGATCAGCTAGTTCCTTCTTGGTGACAGCAGCTACCACCATAGCATCCACAGTAACTCCTTTGGTCAGAAATTGTTTATCAGTAGGTGCTGTTATAAACTTTGAAGGTCTCCTGGGGGTGGGGTCCACTGAGTCAGGAGCCGTCCAGGCCTCCTTTGCTCCCACCTGCAAGAGGGGGTCAGAGGGGGACACCCAGGAGGTGGAAGGGCGAGCCGAACGCCTCAAGATACACAGATTCATCCTCCGAAGGGTTAAGGGCTGGCCAATTTTCCCTCTGTTTAAGGATCTCTAGAATGTCTGCGAAGGAGACATCTTCAGAAGGGAACGGGGAACCCTCGAATCCTCTAAATCTGTGTCAGAGGTGACAGACTCAGGTGAGTCTATGTGTTTCCTCTTACACTTTCTCTTCCTAGGGGGCTCCCCTGCCAAATCAGGAGAGGCCTCGGAAGAGGATGAAATCCCCACAGGGGATTCTTGAAGAGTTGGCTCTCTGCGGTCAGGGATGAGGGAGAGAGTAGACATCACCTGAGGCACCGAAGAGGGAGGGGCGGACGGAGCAGACTGTGGAGTTGAACCAGGTTCCAACACACTCCGCATGACCTCGAACGCACCCCTGTCAGGCAGAGCCAGAGGTCCCCGCTCCGAGAAGCTGAGAACCTCCCTCGGCACCGACAGAGATGGCTCCGAGGCCGATGTCGGAGCCGAACTCACCAGCGCCGAAGCACCGAGAGGGAAAGCAGGGTCGGACAAGGGTCCGATGCCACTCACCCCCTCGGAGCCGAGGGAAGTCCGGCGCCGAAATTCTTCAAAGGAAGAAATCGGAGCCGACGAAGGAACCGAAGACAATTGTATCGGCTCCGACGCTACCACAGTCTCGGTTCCAAGACGCCCCGGCTCCGAGCTCAAAGGAGTCGGAGGAGGAATATTTTGAGGAATAGGTTGAAGCATCGACTGATAAGTCGGGCTCTGAAGCATTTGGGCCAGTGCCTCGGACTTTAGAAGTCGACTCACTACCTTTTTAAGGTCATGATCCGAGAGCCTCGATGATCTAGAGGAGTGAGATCTATGGCTCCGTTCAGACAGCAAGGGAGACGCTGGAGCCGAATGAACGGAGCCAAGGGATGGTGACCTAGACCTCTTTCTAGATGTCGGCTCCGATGGTCTGATCGGAGCCGACCCAGGAATTTCCAACATCTCGGCTCCAGCCGGAGCCGAGGGAACCACAGAAGCTGTAGTCAAAGACTCATCGGCTCCAGCCGGAGCCGATGTAGCAGTAGGTTTCGAAGCCTTAGGCCTCGACTCAAAAACTGGAGTCGAGGACTTAGAAGCCTTGGAAGGTTTTCCCGAGGTAGCAGTAAGGGAACCTTCAGGCTTAAGCAAACCTCTTAGTATGAGTTTGTTTTTTCTTTCCTGCAGGACTCTAGGGCTGAAGCCATGGCATACAGCACAAAAGTCCTGCAGGTGTAAAGGTCCCAGGCAGTACACACAAGAAGTGTGACCGTCTGTCAGAGACATTTTCTGACAGCACGAGTCACACTTCTTGAAGCCTGAGACCTTTGAATCCTTAGATATTGTTAAGAAAAGTGTAACCAAACACACACTCAAACACACTGATTACACTTTACCCAAACTAAATTTCAAACAATTATAACTAAAAATTATACTATCCCAAGTTTTTAGTTCCCTAACAAGAAACACAAACACTCCCTAAGGGGATGGAAAGGCCCAAAGGCCTGAGGGAAGAACAAAAGTTCTTTGTGGAAGAAAGAGTAGAAAAACAGGAGAAAGGGAGGTCTGAATCCACTAAACTAAGGGAAATAACAATAATGAATTAAATTAAAGGGGTTTAAGTAGACTATACTTATTCTACAATAACTCACCTGAAGCCGGTAGAAACCAAACACCTCGATCGCTGTAGCGGCAAACGAGATCTGAGGTAATTCACGCCTAGCATTGTGGGATATAAGGGGAGCCTCGAGCCGGTGGAACCAACTCTCGAGCTTTTAGAGTGGCCGAGTCGGAGCCGAGGTCGGCTCCGAACCCATCCAGCAAGAATGAAGGCGAGATAGACAACTTAACATGGTTAGTTTTTCCAAAACATAATTCAGATCCCAGGCTGGCGTGGGTGGCCTTCTGGGAGGTCTGATATTAGAAGCTCTTCTGAAGAATGGTTTAATCAAAGGATGTGAGAATAGGGAGTGGACTATCAAAATCAGATGAAATGGCTGAGGTGTGGATTTTAACAGAAGAGCAGGAGAGGCCACTATTGAGCAACTCCGCAAAATAGTCCACGATAAGAGGGACAGAAAGTTGTGAGGAACTGGCCCCACTGGACTGGCTACAGGAGCAGAATCTTTTCCATTTCCCTGCGTAAAATTTTCTGGTGCTGGGCCTTCTGGCTTCTGCGATAATGTCTAGGACCTGTTTGCTTAACAGGTGCCCCTTGATTGCCTTTGTAGCATTAGCCAAGCTGATAGTTTGAGAGTCTGCAAGTCTGGGTGCAGCATCCCCCCCTCCCCTGCTTGAGTCAAGAGGTCTTTGATCAGGGGAAGCTGCCTAAGGAGGCTGTGATGTTATTCTGTGCAGCAAGGGGTACCAATGCTGTCTGGGCCAATCTGGAGCAATAAGGATGGCCTTTGGTCCCTCCTCCCTCATCTTGATCAGTACCTTGGGAATAAGAGGCAGAGAAGGGAAAGCATACACGAAGAGGGAGTTCCAAGGGAAGGTCAAGGCATCCACCTTCCATGCTAGGTGGTGATAATCCCTGGTACAGAATTTCTTTAGCTGGTGGTTGAGGTGCGAAGCAGAGAGCTCCATCTTTGGATTTCCTCACTCCTGAGCGACTTGCAAAGAGATCTTTCTGTGGAGCTGCCATTCATGGGGATCCAGTAAGTTTCTGCTTAAGTGGTCTGCCAGGGTGTTAACCCTGGTAGGTATTGGGCTATTAGGTGTGACACCATGGAGGAGACGGTGAGCCAGAGGTTCATCGCTAGCCTGTAGAGACAATAAGAATGGGTCCCTCCCTGTTTGTTGATGTACCACATTACTGTGGTGTCTGTTTTGATAAGGAGAACCCCAAGCCTGAGATGGGGTTGGAAGGATGTCAGAGCCTTCTGTACTGCCATCATTTCCTCCTGGTTGCTATGTAAGGGAAGGTGCTGGGCATGCCAAAGACCTTGGGTGCACCTGCCTGCTAGGTGAGCACCCCAAGCAATGTCTGAGGCGTTGGTGGTGATGGTCTGCCCAGTAGGGCACAGAATAAAGGGGAGACCCTTGCTATGGCACAGGCCCCTGCCCACCAGAGAAACTCGGCCCTTACACAGGGGATCAGAGGGGGAGAGGTCTCTAAAAGCTGTGAGTGTTGACACCAAAGGTTCTTTAGACACCACTGAAGCTCCCTCATGTGAAGCCTGGCCAGAGGAATTAGAAGGATGCAAGATGCCATGTACCCAAAGGCTTGCAGTAACTTCCTCACTGTGAGGTGACTTTTGGATGCCAGCTGGGAAAAGTAGAAAGGCAGGAAGCTGCTTTTCTGGGGATAGGAAGGCCATTTGGGATTCTGTGTCCAGCAGTGCTCCCAAGAAAACGAGCCTCCAGGAGGGTGTTTGCTTTGATTTCTTCTCATTGATAATGAACTCCAAGGAAGTTAGGAGGGTTTTGACAAAGCGGAGTTCCTGAAGCTGCTTTTCTTTGCACTCTTGCTGAATGAGGCTGTCATCCAGATAAAGGTAAATCTGTATATTTCTCTGTCTGCAAAATGCTATGGCCAGGGCCAAATACCTTGAATACCTTGGGAGCAGTAGATAAGCCAAAGGGAAGACCAGAGAACTGAAAGTGTTGTGAGCCTGCTCTGAAGCGAAGGAATTTCCTACCAGATTTCCTTTATGGGGATGTGGACGGTAGGCATCTTTTAGGTCTAGGGTCACTAACCAGGCATTTTTTGTCAGCATAGGCAGCAGCAGTTACTGCAAAGTTAGCATTTTGAATTTCGGGACCACCAGGGAGGTGTCCAGATAGGACAGACCCATGATGGGGCGCCAAGTGCCCTTCTTTCTGGGAACAAGGAATAGCCTGGAATAAAAGCCTTTGCCTGCTTGATCTGTGGGAACAGGTTCTACTGCCCCCTGGGATATGCGAGTTTGGACTTGTTTTAATGCCTCTGCCCAATGATTTGGAGGCAAGTCTAGGTACCCTCCGGGAATTGGGAGTTTGTTGAAAGTGAATTTGTATCCCTGAAAAATAATCTTTAAGACCCATTGGTCATTTGTTACAGACAGACAATTTTCTTTGCAGAGGGACAGCCTTCTTCCTAGTTTTTGGTGGGTGAAAGGAGGGCAGAGAGGGGGGAGTGGCAGTCATGGAGAGCTTTTGCCATAGAGGGATGGCATAGAACTCCCTGCCTTTGGGGCAAAGTGGTCCACTGTTTGGTTCTCGGATGTCCCTGGGATAGGGGCCTGGGTGGTTTGTCCCTGCAGGGGCTTACCTTGCCCCTGTCTGCTAGGTGCAAGAAAAGACCAGTGCATAGACGGAACATTCCTGATGAATCTAGATGGTTGAACCTGAAAAAAGTTGTTATGTCTTGCCATAACGTTCCATCTGTGTTGATCTTCGTTCACTCATTACTGATGGGTTATTGATTCAGTCCTCGAAACCGAGCCAGCCTCATACCAAGCTTACATCAGCCAAAAACTCGAGCCAAGATCCTACCCAGAATGCTCTGCTCCCTGTTACCTCATATCGAGTTTGCAAATTGATAGACAAAAGTAGAGGCTACCTCTGGTCATAACAGACCTACCAAAAAAAAAAAAAAAAGGAGTATAGGTTCATAGGTTTATACTAGGCTATCTGCCCTAAGGCATTTATAAGCCTAGCCCAAATTATTGTGGCTTACGCCACCCCTTATATGAAAAAATACTGTGCCCATTAGTTTGTTGTGCCTCTGTCCAGCAGTGACCCAGAGATGATTCCCGGGGTAAACCTACGATCTCCCATCCACAGGTCTAGATTTCTCTTGAACAGAGTCAGCGAGGTGCTCTGCCTCACATGGACCGGGATTTTATTCCACAGCATAGGGAGTCTCTGAGTGATAAATCTATCCCTCCAGCACGTCCTATTTATATCCGTGCTAAGGTTTAAGTCGCTTGCTCTAGTGGTTTTGGTGGATTTGGATTTTTGAGGTGGAGCATGTCCATTAATTCGGGTTGGACATGGCCTTGTATGTCAGGCACATGTCACCTCTGAGCAGGCGGTATGCGACTGAATAGAGCTGGAGTTTCTTCAATCTGGCAGCATATGACAGATTTTGGAGTCCCTTTATCCTTTTGGTGAGGAACTTTGGGGTCTCTCCAATTGCTGCAGATGTCGGGTGAGATACATCCCGAATGGGGCATTGTACTCGATCATTGGTCTGATAAGTGAAGAGTACAGGGGAACAATGACCTCACTAGATCTGGATGTGAATCCCTTCATGATCAGGTGGGCAATGTAGAAGGTCTTTCTAACCACTTTAGCAATGTGAGTGTCAAAAGAAAGGCCACTGTCAACCTGGGTCCCCAGGTCCCTGATAACCTCTTCTGTGCTTAGTGGATTGCCACCTATATGGTAGCTTGGGGTTACCTTGTTTTTCCCGAAGGTATGACTATACATTTTTGGCGTTTAACTTCAGGCCATGGCTCTGGCACCAGCTATCTGTTTCCGTGAGTCCCTTCTGAAGGATATCAGTGTCCGATGCACTTTCCACTATGGCGCCCAGTTTGCAGTCATCTGCAAACTTTGTCAGCCAAAGTCCTCCCATGTTGGCCTGTACTTCTGAGAAGTAGATGCCAAACAATAATGGGCCAAGGACCGAGCCCTGTGGGACACCACTTGTGACCGGCTTGGAGTCTGACACAGCGCCAGCAACTCTAACCCTGTGGGTTCTGTCCTTAAGCCAGTTTGCAACCCATCTTGTGACATATGGGTTTACATTTAAGCTGGTAAGTTTTTCTACAATACCGGAGTGGGGTATTGTGTGCAAGTCCTTTGCAAGGGCAAGGTAGTCTGTATGGACTGCCTTTCCCTCATCAATGGCCTTGGTGACTATTTCAAGAAGTCGACCAAGTTCAAAAGGCATGATCTTCCCTTGACAAAGCCAAACTGGGTCGGGTCCAATGTCTGCAAGTCCCCTATATCTTTGTTTATGAGCTCCATTATGATCCTCTCCATAGCTTTGCAGACTAGACTTGTTAAGCTTATGGGGTAATTACCAGGGTCCGTAGAGGCCACCTTTGTGGAGTGGGACCACAGTTGCCGTCACGCCACTCCTTGGGCACGTATCCTGTGGTAAGGCTGAGATTAAACAGCTGCCTTATGTGCGGGTTTAATTCCTCATTTAGCTCGTAGCACACAGCCGGGGACACCATCCGGTCCCATTGATGCTGTGTTTTAGCTTTAGAGAGAGCAGCTTTCACCTGCGCATTTGAGATGTCCGGGAGGCTACACTCGGCTGGGATAGTTATCTCTCCTTTAGGGGAGAGGGGTGAAGTTTGCACTGAACCTGTCTGCCAGTATGTTGGCAATGTCTGTGGGTTCAGTGATTTTTGTATCATTTTGGACTAATTCTGAGCATATCTGTGAGTTTCCACCCAGGTTCCTAACATAGCTGAAAAAGGCCTTATGATTGTCCTTTGAATCCATGGCAATTTTCTCTCAAAATTGGCCTTAGTTGATTTTATGAGTGCTCGTATTTTTTTACTAATAATGATCAGGGGTGACTTCCCTTTTATGGATTTTGTTCTATCATGTAATAGCTTTCTCCTCTTATTGTAAAGTTTGTTAATGGCTGGGGTCCACCAGACTGGACGTTTGCCCTTTGTGGAAAGAGTCTTGGTTTTATTTGGGATTGCCTGATCCATGCAGTCCTGGAGGTGTTCATAGAAGGCATTTGTAAGGGCTTCCAGCTTGGGTTGTGGTTTCCTCTGACTCAGGGGCCTTGAAGGATACCACACCAGTCTTGAGTAGTGTGAAGTTTGCTTTAGAGAAGTTCTTCACTATGGTCTTTTGTTTGGGGTGGGCGGATGTGGATTTCCAGTGAGATTAGTTTATGATCAGATCTCACCAATGAGGGATATACTTCGGTGTGGAGCATTTTGTCCCCATGTTTGTGACAATGAGATCTAGTACATTTTCTCCTCTCGTGGGAACAGTGACTAGCTGTTCCATGGCATTTGAATTTATGAACTCCAGGAACCGTTGGGCTAGAAAGTTAGGGCTTGAGTAATGTTCCCAGTCTATATTCGGTAGTTGAAGTCACCCAATATGATGGTGTTTGGAGATACATTTATACCCTCCAGTGTCTTCAGGAAGGCTGTGTGGGGTTCCTGAGTTTGAGAGGGTGGCCTGTAGCATGCTACAATTTATAGAGCAGTTTTGCCTATTGTTAGTTGCACCTGGATGGTTTCAAGCTTCATGCGTTGCCACCAACCTGGAGGTGTGAGTATCCTTTATGAATATGGATACACCCTCCTTTTGTGGAGTGGTCCGGGTTTTGAGGCGGAGCATGATATGAGGTAAAACCTAATAGTGTCGGGTGCTCTCAGGAGCCTTGAACCAGGTTTCAGTTACAGCACAGACATCGATGTTCTCCATACTGAGAAGGGCCTCGAGTCGTGCATTTTGAGATTTAGACTTCTGGCATTGAGCAGCATTACCCTCAATTTCTTCCCATTTTTGTTTTCTAGGGTGGTAGGTTTAGAATTTGAGCCTTGCCTAAAAAGGCACTATGGGGTGGCAAGAGCCTTAGCCAATATCCGGAATCCCAGGGTGACAGGTGCAAGCCGTCCCTTGCGAAGCAGCGTGGCTTGTCAAGCATGTCATCCCAGGCAGACAGACACTGGATCCCCTTTGAATGACACCAGACATTAAGCCAATTGTTAAAGCTGATCATCTTGTCTCTATATTGTGGCATCATTCTTGGTGAAGGAAGGATACTGCTCAGGGTTAGGGTCATACCTGCCTGGGCTACATAATCAGAGAGCTCCTCTATGTCTCTTTTCATGCAGTCCAGGGAGGTACGTCTCAGGTCGTTCACACCAGCATGGACAATGACTGTGTCATATTTGTACTTGCTGTGGAGTGACCCGAGTGCTTGTGTTATGTGGCGGATTCTAGCGCCCGATAGGCAGCTTACTGTGACCCTCTCCTTGTTCAGCCTGGTGAGTGGGACGTCAGTGTGTCTGACTATGGAGTCACCTATGACAAGTATATTTGGTGTTGTATTTGGCCTTAAGGGCTGTGACTGCTTTGCACACTGCTTTTGTGGTTTATGTGTTGCCCACTCGGGTCACTCCACAGCAAGTACAAATATGACACAGTCATTGTCCATGCTGGTGTGAACGACCTGAGACGTACCTCCCTGGACTGCATGAAAAGAGACATAGAGGAGCACTAGAGGTGCTAGTAACCTCCGGAAGGGGAAGGAGGGTGGGCAGTAATGAATGAACGAAGATCAACAACACAGATGGAACATTATGGTACGACATAACTTCTTTACCTGATGTTGTTAATATTCGTTCATTCCTTACTGATGGGACAGAACCCCAGATACATGTATGACTGGGTGGCCCTCATGGAAGGACATTCCTGAGCACCATGGAACCAAAAGAAGCTCTACCTCTGGAGGCCAAATCCAATTTGTAATGAAGGATAAAAGTATGGGGTTTGGCCCAAGTTGCAGCTGAACAAATATCACTGATGGAAGCCCTAGCATGGAAATGCGCTGAAGTTGCCATAGACCTTGTAGAATAGGCTTGCACTCTATGAGGCAAGGTCGTGTTGTTCTTGTTGTAGACAAAGGTAATGCAATTTCTCATCCATGACGCCAATGTAACGTTTGAGGCTGGATGACCTAGCCTTGGTCCAGAAAAGGCCAGAAATAGTTGGCCTGATTTACGGGTAGATTTTGTTCTGTCCAGATAAAATCGTATTTGCCTGTGAACATCCAGGGAATGCAGGCAATACTCTGCCTTGTTAGAATGATTATGAAAAAATAATGGGAGGTCAACAGACTGGTTGACAGACTGCTCTGACGCCACTTTCAATAAAAAGGAAGATTTAGTTCTCAGTGATAATCTGTCCTTATGGAAAATAAGGTAGGGACGTTTGATGCATAAGGCTTAAAGTTCTGACAAACACCTGACCGATGTGATTGCAATCAGAAATAAAGTTTTCAAAGAGAAACTTCAAATCACATGAAGATGCAGGTTAAAAGGGGGAAGTGGTTGGGGCTTGTAGAACCAAGGCCAAATCCCAAGATTGTACTGGTTCTCTAAAGGGAAGTTTTAGGTGAAAAACACCCTTCAAGAAAGTCTTACAGAGTCTATGTGACATGAGTGAAAAATCCTAAAAACCAATGTAGAAACTAGAAATGGCAGCTAAATGAAAGCTAATACAGGCTGATACCCCAGATTGAAAAATGTGTGATAAGTAATCTAAAACCACCAAACCTGGGGCTGACTGGAGGTCCAATTGTTTATTCTCTGCCCATAATGAAAACCTTTTCCATTTGCCGAGATAGATTAGCCTGGTTGATGATTTATGAGAAGCAATAAGAATATTGCGCACTGGGGAAGAGATGTTATCCTGGCTGGCAATCATAGGAAGTGGAGAAACCAAGCTGTCAGCTTCAGGCTTGTTAGACTGGGATGAAGTCGGACCCTGTGGATGGGAGATCAATGTTAGGGATGGATTGAGGATCCATGGTCAATCTAGCAGGTGAGGCCAGAGGAAGGGGAACCAAACCTGTCGAGGCCAATATGGAGCAATGAGGATCACTTTGCTCTTCAACTGCCATGCTTTCTTCAGAAATTGAGAGATGAGGGGAAGAGGAGGATAGGCATAAAGCAGACCCAAGGACCAAGCATGGACTAGAGCGTCTCTCTGTGACTGTCCCCGAGGGGGGATCACGGCAAAGTAGTTGCTGGTTGGGGAGGCGAACAGATAGCAGCAAGGCTGGCCCCAGCGGTTGAAAATTCTCACCGCTATCACAGGGTTGCGGGACCAGTCATGAGGTTGTAGAATGCACCTGCCCAATGTGTCCACAATCACGTTGGAGCTCCCAGGAATGTGCACTGCAATTAGAAAGAGGTTGGAAGCTATTGCCCATTGCCATATTTTCAAGGCCTTTTGGCATAACGGAAAAGATCTGGTGCCCCCTTGTTGTTGATGTACCAGACCACTGACATGTCCGATTGGATCGCAATAGTCTCTGATGGAAAGATGGAATGGAATGCTTGCAACGCTAATAGCACCACCCTCAGTTCCAGGACATTGATATGCAAATAGGCCTCTGTCTCCGACCAGGTGCCTTGGACTGAGTTTCCCTGACATAACCCCCCCACCCCATCAGGGAGGCATCCATGGTCACTGTGGCTTTCAGCTGATGGGGGCTGAAGGGGCGAGACCATTGTTGAGGATTTTGAGATGTCCACCACAGCAAATCTTGCTTGCATCTCTGAGCTGCACTTATCTGAAAAGACAAAAAATGTTGTAGAGGGTACCGCTGAGTGAGAAGAAACTAGAGAAGTCTCGTGGAATCTGACAAAAGGAACAATGGTGATCGAGGCTGCCATTGACCCCAAGAGTTGGAGTATGGACCGAGCACATGATTTGTGGTGACAGTAGCGGCTGAACCTGTCTTATTCTTTGAAGTCTGTGACCCGGAAGAGATGTTGTGCAATTCCTTGTGTCCAACAGAACCCCGATGAATTCTTAAGATTGTGTTGGAGTCGTATTGGACTTCTCCCAGTTTATAGTGAATCACAGGCACTGTGCTGTGAGAAGAGTGTAGTCTAGGGCTTCTTCCAGTAAACACTTGGTGGGGGCAGTGAGGAGCCAGTCGTCTAGGTATGGAAAAGCCTGGAATCCTTAAAGTCGCAGGTGAGCAATTACCACTGCTATGCATTTGAACACTCTAGGGGGCTGTAGACAGACCAAACGGCAGTGCTCAAAATTGGTTGTGACTGGCTCCTATGCAGAAGTGGAGGCATCTTCTTGAGCGCTTGTCCATTTTTATACGGTAATACGCATCCTGAAGATCTACACAGCACATCCAATCGTCTTCTTCAAGAAGACGAAGGACAGACTGAACTGTGACCATCCAGAATTTCTCTGTTTTTACAAATTTGTACAGTGTGCTGAGATCCAGAACCAGTCTCCAGTTCCCTGTTTTTTTTTTGGCACTAAAAAGAACCTCGAGTAAAAACCGGATCCTATCTGGTCTGGGGGGACCGTTTAGATTACTCTTGTTTCCCCTCTGCCTCTAGAGGAGAACTCTGCACATGCATCACGGAAAGAGCCCTGTGATTTTCTGTGCCACATCTTCCAGGTCCTCTGCTTTCTGGAGTAGAATCATTGGAGTGGAGTGTTGGACACCAACGGCAGATAGGGTCTTGCCATCTTGTTCACACCTTGCCAGCGTATCTTTAACCTTAGGGCCAAACAATGAAGTGGCCTTGATGAGGGCGTTCATAAAGGAAGCGTTAAGAGAGTCCGCAAAGTCGCATCCAGGCATTTTATCTCATGACTACACCTGCTGCTCTAGCCGCATGGAAAAATTGGATACGGATTCTAGGGTCGCTATCTGAAAAGCTACATTGTCACCGGACGTGACCTTATCAGAAACAGCTCCTGCCAAGGTTTCAGAGAGTTGGTGGATAAGTTCCCTCTGGAGTCTTCTAAAGTGTGCCAAGTAGTTCAAGGACATTACGGCGAAGGTCGATGAAGCAAACACACGCTTCCTCTCTATTGCCCGGGACTCCTTGAAGAGGATGGACAGTCTGGCTGTCTTCTGCCTAGTCTTTTTTTGGTTGCAGCTGCCATCATCATGGCATCTACTGGAAGACCTTTTGACCAATAAGGATGCTCAGCTGGGGGAGATAAAATCTTCTCAAGCCTCTGCGATATAGCTTCCACGGTGTCAGGAGCCTTCCATGCACGCAGGATGATGAGCTGGACAAGCTCATCGACTGGCGTGGTAACCCAGGAAGTAGGGGGCCGGGCACGAAAGGCTTGCAGGAATACAGATTCCTCTGAGGAAGGGATGGATGACTTCGGCACCCCTCAGTCTTACGATCTCGAGGATGTCACCAAAGGACACCTCATCAGAGGATGACCGTGGGGACCCTTCCCCTTCATCAAAGTCCTTATCTTCGGTCAAAGACTCCTCAGTGGAGTCCATGTGCTTCCTCTTGCACAAAACCTTGTGAGAGACTTCCTCAGTGGGGAGCTCTGAGGAAGACTGCAAAGAGTGGGTCTCCTGAGGGGGAGAAACCTGAGGCCCTTGTGCCCGGTGGTTGTGATTTGCGACAGTTGAGGCACGGGGGGGGGGAGACTCTGACATGGGGGGTTTGCCAGCAGAGGCAAGCACCCTCACCAAGGCCTGGAAGGCTGGACTGCCCTAAGAGGGACTGGAGCCCGGAACAGAGTACGACAACCTCGTAACTGGGGTCACGCCCCGCTTCAAAGAGCTGACCCCCAGACCAGGAGTCTCAAGAGGGCTGTGGAGCATGAAGGAAGGAGGAACCCTGGAGGGTGCCATAGAAAAAAAATCAGCATTTAACCAAGAAAGCCTTCCCCCATGGCACAGCCACTGGCCTGAGAAGAGCCCGATGCCCAGTGCACAGAGGGCCACAAGGACGACTACGGCTCCAAAGCGAGGTCTACTACTGGGGTCAGAGGAAGGGAAACTGTAGTCGGAGGAAGGGGCTTCGATACTTCCACGAAGTCGGAGTGTACGTTGGAATCTGTGGAGAAATACGGTCATCTGGAAGAGGAAATGCAGCTTTAGACGGTTGAGAGAGATCCCTGGTCACAAGCAACTGGTCGACAAGCCGCAACACATCTTTTTCTGAGGCGCTTCTGGTCGACCGCCGAGAAACCTGAAGGCAATTCTGGCCTTTCTAGAAAAGGGCTACATTGGCTTCCAACAAACAGGTCCAAGGAAGGAGAATACTTGGTCCTTGCTAGTTTGTGTGGTGCAGAGCCCGGAAAGTACAGTTGTGTACACTTACCATAAATGTAGATGTTAGAGTGTATTCACTGTTGCAGTCATTACATTTGGGTAATCTGCTGGCAGGTTGCCCTCAGTAGGCCTGAATAACAAAGTCTTGGGTCCTGCGTCTGCTGCTGTCCCTTCTTCCATGACGTCAGGTCGTCAGGGGTATAAAACATGCAGCCAATGCCATTTTCATCAGTTTTTCTTACCCCAGATGTCAGGTGCCCCCCCCCCCCCCCCAAATGTGGAGCAATATATGTTATTTATATGCATGTAATTTAGAACACAAAAAATATACCTCCAAATAAAAGCAAATACACCAAAAAGGCTTTTGAGCATAGTAAAAGAAAGAGGAGGTATAAGAGAAATAGGGGGTTGGCGGGTGGGTAACCAGGACTGCAACAGTGAATACACTCGAACATCTACATTTATGTAAGTGTACACAACTGTACTATGTTCTTAGTGTTTCAGTGTTGGTCATTACATTTGGGTAGAATCCCAAAGCTATGGATGGGAGGATGGAATTATACAGCATTAGGAGTGGCTATAAGGCCATGCAGGACAGCAGTGGCAAAGCCTGCCCTGGATTTAGAGAAGAGAGGTAAATGGTAATGTTTTGTGAACGTATGAAATGAGCTCCAAGTAGCAGCTTCTAGAATGTCTCTGGTAAGAACCCCTCTGAGAAAGGCTGCAGAAGTAGATGCAGCCCTGGTGGAATGGGATCTGATCCCCTTGGAGACAGGTTTACCATGGTGCATACAGCAGAAACAAATGCAATGGCTTATCGATTATGAAATGGTCTGCTTTGAAATAGCCTTCCCGTCTGCCCCTGCAGCAAATGCCACCAGTAATTGCTCAGATTTTCTTAGAGATTTTGCCCTGTTTAAGTAGAATCTTAGTTGTCTGTGTACATCCAATGAATGCAGAATCCGCTCCCCCTTGTTCTGTGGATTTGGGAAAAAGGTTGGCAGATGAATGGTCTGATTAAGAGCCACACTAGATAACACTTTAGGTATAAAGGATGGATTGGTCCCGAGGGCCACCCTGTCCGGGTAAAAGATAATGAAAGGCTCCACTGCCATGACAGCCAGTAGTTCTGAAATCCTTCTAGCTGAAGTGACTGCTAAAAGGAAAGCTGTCTTCCAAGAGAGAAATGTTATGTCTGCAGTAGCAGCTGGTTCAAAAGGAGGTAGGGTGAGTTTTTCCAGCACAAAATTGAGGTCCCATGCAGGAGTTGGTGCTCTCCTGGGAGGTCTTAAATTTTTGGCCCCTCTGAGGTACTGCTTTAGCAGGGGATGAGAAAAGAGTAGGCTCTGTGTTGTAATGAGTCAAAATGGCAATGGCATGGATTTTTATAGAAGAAAAAGATAGGCCCTTGTGAAGCATAACAGTTAAATATTGCAGAATCTGAGGAATATTGGGCAATGCTGTGTTTATTCCTCGTGCTTGGTTCCAAGCACAGAATCTTTTCCATTTATCAGCATAAGATTTTCTAGTACTAGGCCTTCTAGCCTCCAAAATGACATCCATCATAGGTTTACTGAGAGATGTAACTGGTGAAATTAGTTGATTAGCCATGCTGCAAGATTCAGAGTTTGGAGCAGAGTGTGCAGAATTTGATAGTTCTGCTGAGACAGTAGATAAAATGTCTGAGGCAGGTACCACGGAGGAAGGTGTGACATACTGCGTAGGAGCGGGTACCAGTGTTGGCAAGGCCAGTCTGGAGCAATCAATCATTTTCGTTTTTTCCTGTATGACTTTTAGTAAAACCTTGGAAAGCAGAGGCAGAGGGGGAAAGGCACAGACTAATAGGTTTTTCCAGCTGAAGGACAGAGCACCCACTTTCCAAGCTTTTTTGTGATCGATTCTTGTGCAGAATTTGTCCAACTGACAGTTGTGGGGAGAGGAAAAAATATCCATGTCTGGGCTCCCCCATTTTCGTGTCAACATGCTGAAGATTTGTGGATCCAGTTTCCATTTGTGTGGGTCCATAAGATTTCGGCATAGTTCGTCTGCAAGAGTATTTTGCTTTCCTGGCAGGAATTGAGCTTGTAGAAGTATTTGGTAAGTCAAGGCTGTGTTCCACAAAACCATGGCTAGTCTGCAAAGAGAGTAGGAGTGGGTACCCCCCCTGCTTGTTTATGTACCACATAACTGTGGTGTTGCCCGTCTTTATCAGTAGTTGCCCTGGATGAAGAAAGTCACTGAAGACTATCAGAGCATTTTGTACAGCTAGCATTTTTTTCTGGATGATATGTAGGTGCATCTGATTTAGGCTCCATTTGCCCTGAATGCATCTCCCTGCCAGATGGGCCCCCCAAGCATAATCTGATGCGTCTGTAGTCAGGGTTTGGGTGGGAGGGGGTGGAATGAATGACAGTCCCTTGTTTTGGTGACAGGCCTCTGCCCACCATAGGAACTCCTGCTGCAGGCAAGGGATGATAGGAATCATAGTTTTCAGGTTGTGAAAATGTTGACTCCATAAGCTTTTTAGGTACCATTGAAGTTTCCTCATATGCAGTCTTGCATATGGAATTAGTAGAATGCAGGAAGCCATGAACCCCCCAAGGCCTGCAGAATTTGTCTTGCAGATAGCTGGGTTTTTGAGGCCACTTGTTTGAAGTAAGTCATCAATTGAATTTGTTTTTCTGGCATGAGGTAAGTCATCTGGGTAGTTGTATTCAAGCTTGCACCCAGGAATGTAATTATATGAGAGGGTACCAGCTGTGATTTCTTTTCATTTATGGTGTACCCTAGACAAGTTAGGAGCCTTTTTACAAACGCCAGACGCTGTAGAAGAGTGTCCTTGTTTTCTGCCTGAATTATACAATCGTCCAGATAAGGATATATTTGAATGTTTCTTTGTCTGCAAAATGCAATTACTGGTGCCAGGCACTTTGTGAAAACCCTGGCCGTAGCAGATAAGCCAAAGGGCAGTGCAGAGAATTGGTAATGCAAATAGCCTGCTTTGAAACGGAGGTATCTTCTGCAAGATTTCCCGATTGGGATATGCAGTTATCTTTTAAATCTAGAGTTACCAACCAGGCATCCTTGCCTAGCATAGGCAGTAACTGCTGTAGAGTCAGCATCTTGAATTCTGGAATGTCCAGGAATGTATTTAACAATGGAAAAGTCCAGAATTGGACGCCATGATATGTCTTTTCTGGGTACCAGGACAAGACTTGAATAAATACCCTGTCCCTTTTCTGGTACTGGTTGAATAGCCCCCATATTCATGAGGGACATAACTTGTTTCTGGGCCTCTGCCAACTGATTTGTAGGCGGATCCGGCCATCCGTTTGGGATTGGCAACGTGTGGAAATGAAATCTGTGTCACTGGGATACTACATTTAAAACCCACTTGTCCTGGGTAATTAAATGCCAATTTCGTGCATGAAGTGCCAGTTTTCCCCCCAAAGGGGCGGCCAAAAGATAAGTGCTTGGTGATGGCAGAGGAAAGTCATTGAGACGGTTTACCGTAGGGAGGTGCCTTGTTATTTCCAGATTTGGAGGTGGAGGCACCCCATTGTTTTGTTCTGTAAGTTCCTTGTGACTGAAACCTGGAGCCTTTGGAGTGTCTGGGTTTGCTCTGGTGGGTACAGGAAAGGACCAATACTTAGTAGGCCAGTGACTACTGAACCTGGACGGCTGCACTTGTAGGAAATATTTTACAGTTTGCATAGATTTAGCTTCATCTTCCATCTTTTTCAAAACTTCTTCTGCCTTATTACCAAAGAGACAGTCTTGTTGTAAAGGAGCATCAAACAATTTTTCTTTAACATGGTCAGGCAGATTTTGCTCTTTGGGCCAAACATGCCTTCTTATCACAGACCCAGTTACAGCAACCCTGCAAGAGGCTTACAAAGAATCAAAACCGCATTGCAAAGTATGCTTTTCCAACTTGTTCAGCTGAATGCAATAAATCCTGTAACTCTATTTTCCACACAGTCAGAAATCAACATAATTTTCTGTTTCAGTAAGCCCATGACATGCTGCTGATATTTAAGCATACGAAATCGACAGTTTAAAGCCCTGATTGCCAAGGTTGTAGACGTGTAAACCTTCTTACTCCATCGATCCAGCACCCTAGAGTCTCTATCAGAAGGGGTAGGATTTTTAGCAGTAGAAGCCTTAACGCCCTTGGGACCCTGAGAAATGGTTTCAGGGTCAGCAGTGGGGTTTTTAAAAAGGAATTTGTGGGAGTCAGGAACCCTGTAGTATCTTGTCTGGCTTACTAGGAGCCGGAGGCAGGGAATCAGGAGCCATGCTGGATTCTGAGAAAACATCATCAACAATGTCTAGAACAGGAGGAATAGCCAAAGGCCTATGCTGAGGGAGAAGGAAATCCCTAAGGCTCTTTTCAGATTCTGAGAAATCCTGACTCTCCCAGTGAAAGTGTTCCCTTACGGTATGCAAAGTTTCTACAAAAGAAAAATCCTCAGGAGAAGCAGAAAGGATGGATTCTTCTGCATCAGAGTCCTTACAAGGTGGAATAGATAATTCCTGATCAGAAGAATCAGAAGAAATAGAAACCTGATCTGAAGATTCATAGTCAGTGCCTTACCTAGGCCTCTTAGCAGGATGGGGATAGGAAACCCTGATCAAGGTAATTAAATCCTCAGCCATTTTGATCATGTGTTTTTTAGGCATAGGGGCCTGTGCACGTGGCACAAGGGTCGGTTTTTTAGACAAGTAGATTTTGGCCTAGGTTTTGAAGATGGCGTTGGCTTAATATACAAATCTTTAGGCCTGAAAACACCCTCAGAAGCCGTTGCCTGCTCAGCGACTCTGGACCCATCTAAGGTAGAGACATCCGTGGGTTCAATACTTAAAGTGTCTAGTGGCATACCAGACTCCGAATGGGTCTTGGTAGAGGCCTGCGAATAATAAGTAGCGGGCATCAGGGGCTGCGAAAGCGACCGAGTACTGGCGAACCAGCGACTGGCTTTGGAGAAGCTTCATCGTCAGTTTTGGACCTCGGTCTGTCTTTTTCTTTGCATTTTTTGTGCATTCCGGTAGTCGGATTGCTAACAGACGACATTTCTGGATAGTTAAATCTTGAGCCAAAATATTTAGATGCAAAAATATACTGACGCTCAATAGTGCGCTGATTAAATTTAGCACAAATCTGACAGCAAGGCACGTTGTGGTCAGGGCCTAGGCAAGGAATACAGTACAAATGAAATTCTTTATGAGGTATTTGCTTCCCACAAGTAATGCAATTAACTTTTACTGTCATCAGTAAGGAGCAAGAAAAAGTTTCCCCAATGGGGTACTTAGCTTTAGGTTGAATACTTTGGTTCTGAAACTCGAAAACGAAAATTTCAGGAGTCAGCCGACTGGCACTTGCGAACTGCTGCTGCTTCGGCACTACGCGGCAAGAAAGACGGATGAAAATGGCGTCGGCTGTATGTTCTATACCCCTGACGACCTGACGTCATGGAAGAAGGGACAGCAGTCGACGCAGGACCCAAGACTTTGTTATTCAGGCAGACTGAGGGCAACCTGCCATAATGACTGCAACAGTGAAACACGAAGAACATCAGAGGGTGTCTGCACCAAGGAGAATGGTGTCAAGGTTATCTGCACCGAAGGCAATGCCATAGAAGTCGAAGGTTATCTGCACCGAAGAAGGCAATACCATAGAAGTCGAAGGTATCTGCACTGTAAAGGGCAGTGTGACAAATGTCTGCACCGATGAGTACGGTGCCGTCGAGGGAGGTACCTGCACTGGTAATGACGGTGCCGAAAAAGACTGCACCGATGAGCATGTCGGTGCTGAAGGTGTCTGCACCAGAGGACATTATTGTCAAAATCAGGGCCGAAGGAGTTTGCACCTACGGTGCCAAAAGAGGCTGCACTTGCAGAGACGGTGCCAATAAAGGTTGTGACGAAACTGTCGGGGCCATAACTGTCTGCACCGGGAACTCTGGTGCTGGTGGCGATAAAGAGGACATAGCTGGAGCAAGAATCAACTGGGGAGGTGCCGAGGCT
The DNA here is from genome assembly GCF_019279795.1 of Protopterus annectens. Taxonomy (NCBI): domain Eukaryota; kingdom Metazoa; phylum Chordata; order Ceratodontiformes; family Protopteridae; genus Protopterus; species Protopterus annectens. Next base: position 1,821,009,037 of record NC_056744.1, read on the forward strand.
GGGGTCGAAAGGGCAACAGGTGGCAGTGCCAGGCTAGAAAATTTTTACCTTTATGGGAGTCAACTCCTTGCGATCTCCAGAGGGAGATGAAGTGAGTGACCGCAAGGAGGAAGAACGCCTCTTACAGGGTTTAGCAGGAGGGTGTGAGCCCTTCAACCTAAAGAGAACTTCACAGAACATAGTTTTAAGGCCGCCTTTCAAGATTAACTTGTTCGTTCTTTCATTGAGAGTCCTGGTCAAAAAATGTCTACAAATCCCAAACAGGGGATCCACTGAAAGGTGGGAGACATTCGAACAATAGACATAAATCATGGCCATCAGAAAGCCGTAACTTACTGGTGCACTCTGTACATTGTTTGAAACCAACACTACTTTTCTTGTCCGACATAATGATGTGGAGAAGAACAATAGTACCAAGGAGTTAAGACAGCTACCCAGAAGGGTAAGAAGAGAGAAAGGATTACCAACGATGGTAATGAAGAATTACCTGAAAGGTAAGAAAAGGGTAATAAAGTGAAGAAAAGCTATAGGGAGAGAGTCAAAGTTACGATAGGGTAGGAGCATAGAGACAGTAGATGAATGAAAACTTTTTAAACACTAACAATAAAGAAACTTTCAAAAAACTGTTCCCTTAGCTGAGTGTGGCTTGACAAGGCAGTACAGCAACATTGCAAACAAGATTTGAGGTAATGAAGCAGAGCATTCTGGGTAGGATCTTGGTTCGAGAGTTTTTGGCTGATGCGAGCTTGGTATGAGGCTGGCTCTGTTCCAAGGACGGAACCAAAAACCCATCAGTAAGGAATGAATGAAGATTAACAGATGAAATATTTTCCTGTCCGCATTGATTTTGCTTTGTCTTCCAGCTTTTTAAGCACCTATTCTGCTTTTACTCCAAACAAGCGGTCCTTATCCAAGGGTGCAGCAAGTAATATAGACTTGACATGATCAGGGAGAGGTTGTTCCTTCAACCATGAGTGTCTCCTAATGACAGATCCAGACACTGCTGCCCTGCTACAGGCTTCTAGTGTGTCACATCCACAGTGTAAGGAGTGTTTTGCCATTTGACAAGTAGAGTGCAGCAGAAATATTTTGCTTTAACAGTGCCAAAATGTGTTGTTGATATTTTAACACGTGGAACTAACAGCTGAGTGCTCGGATACCTACAGTTGCAAAGGTGTACACTTTTTTACCCCATCTGTTCAGAGCTCTGGCATCATTGTCAGAAGGAGCAGGATTCTTTACAGAACTAGCCCTAGCTCCTTTAGGTCCCTGTGTAATGACCTCTGGGTCTGCAGAAGGATTTCTGTACAGGTACTTGTGAGAATCCGGTACTCTGTAATACCAGTCAGGTGTACTGGGAGCAGGTGTGAGGGTGTCAGGGGCTAAGCTGGATTCATGGAAAACATCATCCACCACTTCTAAGATGGGGGGGTGGTCAGGGGTCTGTGCTAGGGCAGGTCTAGAAACACTCAGCCTTTTCTTAGACTGAGTGAAGTCCTGAGATTCCCAGTGGAAATGTTCCCGGAGGGTGTGAAGTGTCTCCCCAAAGGGAAGGTTTTCTGGTGGGGGGGCAGAAGGAATGGATTCCTTTGCATCTGAATCCTCATAAGCAGTCAGAGGTGGTGGTTCTTCAAAATCTGAATAATCAGATTCCTCAGAATCCTGCTCTGTCATTAGTTCAGGAGAAGGGTGCCTTTTCCGTTTTAGAAACTGTGGCCTGACTGCCCCTGATCAGGAACATAAGATCCCCCATCTTAAGCATGTGGGCTTGGGGGTGGTGGAGCAGGAGTAAGATGGTGGCTAGGGGTAGATTTTGTAGCAGTGGCCTGGCTTCTAGTCCTAAGAGTATCCATCCGTCTGAGAGAAACTGTAGTTGGATGAGAAGACATAATTTTTTGTCTAGAATTGTTTGTGCAAAAGGCCTCCTCGGAAGCCGGTGTCTGCATCGTGGCTCCGGACCCAACCGAGGCAGAGACAACCAAAGGCTCAGAAGATGATGATTTCTGCGGCATACCAGACTCCGAAAGTGTCTCTGTAGAGGCCTGCATAGACATCGTATCTGGCCATCAAGGGCTGCAAAAGTGTCTCACTGAATTCCGGAGAACTGACAATCTGCTTAGCGGTAGAGTCATCCGAAGGTTTAGCCTTGTGTGGTCTCTCTCTAGCTTTATCCCCATTTCTTTTCAGAATGTCTACGGATTGTTGGCTGACTGACTCAATTTGTGAAGACAGAGGACGAAAATACTTGTCTACAATAAGAGCTCTATGATGAATGGTTCTTGCGTTAAAGAGGGCACAGAACCGGCAATGGAGGGCGTCATGGTCTGGGCCTAAACAAGTGACACAGTATGAATGTAAGTCTCTGTGTGGGATCGGCTTTCCACAGGCAAGACAATTAACTTTTTCAGACATTGGTTGGTGCAAGAAAAAAACAGGGTACTTAGCTTTAGACGTTTTCAGCTGTAATTCGAACTCTGTTAGCAACCGACTGGCACACTTGCGAACTGTGTCTGCTACAGGCTCTATGGCAAGAAAGACTGCTGTAATGGCGTCAGCTGCTTTGCTTTATAACACTGACGACCTGACGTCAATCAACAAACGACAGCAGCCGACGCAGAAAAACACTGACTCTGGTATTCGGACTGGCCGAGGGCTATCACAGCTGGGATAACTCACAGATGATGACTGCAACAGTGAAACACGAAGAACATCCTTGGGTTTACACCTACCCCAATTTGTGTGGGACAGTTTCAATTTTCATGATGTAACTACTTTTCTAATATTCTCCGCAGGTCCCATGACTCACCCAGTCTAAATTTAAACAGGGAAAATGGAAGCCTGACACGATCAAACAGCTGTGCATTTCTGAGAGCAGCACAGACAGTGATGTATTCTTCACGGTGAAAGCACTTCTGAATGGCTGCTTATCTAACTGGGGCAGTACTGAAAGACTGCAGCTATGTCTAACTCACAAATTTTAGTCACAGTTTAGTGATTGTTGCTCAACTCTGAATGCCCCCCATGACATTAGATCGAGAGAGAAAAAGCACAGGAGCTGCTGTGCTTTAATGGTATCTGAATGGTTTTGTGCCTGTGTTGTACGAATAGGACACTGCATGCCACCCCTCAGGCCTAAATCGGCACTCAGAGATTTGGACCACAGGAATATGCCCCAGAGCTTCCCTACAATTAGGGTCCTTGGGCCGAAGTGGTCTCTATGGCTACTTGCTCCAGCCCCCTAATCCCTCCATCCAAATTCTTTAACTGCAACCTTACTGTGCGTAGCAGTCATGCTTTCTTTTAAGGTGAATTCTTCAGCTTCCTCTGCACCTTGGCGTAGAAGTAGTTACAGACCTCTGGGGAAGAGCTGATGTCCACACAGTAGTCGTACTTCCTTTTAAGGTGAATTCTTCAGCTTCCTCTGCACCTTGGCGTAGAAGTAGTTACAGACCTCTGGGGAAGAGCTGATGTCCACACAGTAGTCGTACTTCCTTTTAAGGTGAATTCTTCAGCTTCCTCTGCACCTTGGCGTAGAAGTAGTTACAGACCTCTGGGGAAGAGCTGATGTCCACACAGTAGTCATGCTTTCTTTTAAGGTGAATCTCTGGGGAAGAGCTGATGTCCACATAGTAGTCGTACTTCCTTTTAAGGTGAATTCTTCAGCTTCCTCTGCACCTTGGCGTAGAAGTAGTTACAGACCTCTGGGGAAGAGCTGATGTCCACACAGTAGTCATGCTTTCTTTTAAGGCGAATCTCTGGGGAAGAGCTGATGTCCACATAGTAGTCGTACTTCCTTTTAAGGTGAATTCTTCAGCTTCCTCTGCACCTTGGCGTAGAAGTAGTTACAGACCTCTGGGGAAGAGCTGATGTCCACACAGTAGTCGTACTTCCTTTTAAGGTGAATTCTTCAGCTTCCTCTGCACCTTGGCATAGAAGTAGTTACAGACCTCTGGGGAACAGCTGATGTCCACACAGTAGTCATGCTTTCTTTTAAGGTGAATCTCTGGGGAAGAGCTGATGTCCACATAGTAGTCGTACTTCCTTTTAAGGTGAATTCTTCAGCCCCGAGATCGGTTAACTACTACTACGCCCAACTGCAGAGGAAGATGGTGTCCAAATAGCAGTCATACTTCCTTTTAAGATGAATTCTTCAGCTCTTCCCTCAAGATCTGTAAAGTACGGTTGTGTACACTTACCATAAGTGTAGATGTTACGAGTGTATTCACTGTTGCAGTGATCACACTTGGGTTATCTGCCTGCAGGTAGCGCTCAGTCGACCCAAATACCAGTGACTTAATATTTCTGTGCCGGTTGCTGTCGCTCCAGGACTGACATCAGGTCGTCAGGGGTATAAAAACAGGCAGCCGACACATTACATCAGTTTTTCTTGCCCAAAATGTCAGGAGGCCCCCCAAATAGGGAGTTAAGTTACCGTGGGGAAACCACCACAAGTAAAAAGTAAATACCAATACCCCTGAGAGGGGGTGAGTAGTAGACACAGAGAGGAGAGAGGGGGGAGAGAGAGAGAGACAAGGGGGCTTGAGGGAGGGAAACCAGGACTGCAACAGTGAATACATTCAAACATCTACATTTATGGTAAGTGTACACAACTGTACTATGTTCTTCATATTTCACTGTTGCAGTCATCACACTTGGGTAGATTCCCAAAGTTGAAGAAGGGTGCAGGCAGTCAAGAAGAGTTGGGGCTGGCTAGTATGCCTTGCAGGACTGCTATTGCAAAACCCGCCCTGGATTTGGAAAAGACAGGCAGGTGATAATGTTTGGTGAAGGTGTGTACAGAACTCCAGGTAGCAGCTTCCAGGATGTCCCTGGTAGAGAGACTCCTGAGGAATGCTGTAGAGGTAGAAGTTGTCCTAGTGGAGTGTGTTCTGACCCCCTGAGGGGTTGGTCTCCTATGGTGCTTGTAGCAGAAATGGATGCAGTGTGCTAACCATCTGGAAATTGTTTAATTTGAAATGGCTTTGCCCCTGGTGCAAAGCTGACTAGTAACTGGTCAGACTTCCTGAAGGGCTTAGTCCTATCAAGGTAGAATCCGAGCTGTCTGCATGTCCAAGAAGTGCGGGATCCATTCCCCTTTATTTTGAGGATTAGGGAAGAAGGTTGATAAATGGATAGATTGGTTGAGAGCCACACTGGACACCATTTTAGGCATAAAGGAAGGATTAAGTCCTGAGGGAAACCCTGTCAGCATGGAAAATAATGAAGGGTTTCCAAGGCCGTAAGTGCTTGTAGCTCAGACACTCTTCTAGCTGAAGTGATGGCCAGAAGCAAGGCTGTTTTCCAAGAGAGGAATTTTAACTTTGCAGATGCTGCAAGCTCAAAGGGGGGTAGCGTGAGCTTTTCCAGTACAAACTTAAGGTCCTAGGCAGGGGTGGGTGCTCTCCTACGTGGCCTCAAGTTAACTGCCCCTCTCAGGAACTGTTAGGTAAGAGGGTGAGAAGAGAGAGGTGGGCTCAGTGTTGTAATGAGCCAAAATGACAGAGGCATGGATCTTAATGGAGGAGAGGGATAGGCCTCAGTGAAGTAGATCTGCTAAATAATCCAGGATTAGAGACAGGGAGGGCATAGTTGTGTCCTCTCCTTTAGACTGTATCCAGGAGCAGTACCTTTTCCACTTGACATAGGATTTCCTTGTACTGGATCTTCTGGCTTCAAGAATGACGTCCAGCACCTGCTTGCTTAGGCTGGTTACTGGGGAAGAGTTCAAGGAATAAGCCATGCTGCAAGATTTAGGGTTTGTAGTTGCGGATGCAAGATCTGTCCCCCCTGCTGAGAGAGCAGAGTTGGGTTCTGGTGTAGGTGACAGGGTGGCACAGGTGACTGGCTGCGCAGGAGTGGGTACCACCGCTGGCGTGGCCAATCTGGGGCAATCAGAATTGTCCTTGGTCTGTCCTCACTTATCTTGAGAAATACTCTTGAGAGAAGGGGCAGGGGACGGAGGCATAGATTGAGAGATTTACCCACTGGAAGGATATGGCATCCACTTTCCAGGCCTTGCTGTGAGGTGTCCTGGTACAGAATTTGCTGAGCTGATTGCAAGGGGAGGCAAAGAAATCCAGCTCTGGGGTCCCCATTTCTAAATCAGGTTGAAGGTGCTGGGTTCTAGTTGCCACTCGTGTGGGTCTAGGAGATTTCTGCTTAAGTAGTCTGCCAGTGAATTTTGTTTGCCTGGCAGGAATTGAGCTTGCAGACGGACCTGCATGTCCAAGCCCATGTTCCAAAGGGCCATGGCTAGCCTGCAGAGTGGGTAAGAATGGGTTCACCCCGCTTGTTGACGTACCACATAAATGTGGTGGTGTCTGTTTTTATTAGCAGGTGTCCTGGTGAGAGCAGGGATCTGAAAGATGTCAGAGCATGCTGCACAGCTAGCTTCTCTTTTTGGTTGAGGAGAATAATTTGACTTGGGATTCAGTTACCCTAAATGCACTTGCCGCCCATGTGCATGCCCCCCATGCATAGTCTGATGCATCGGTGGACAGGGTCTGGGCAGCGCAGGATTGAATAAAGGGAAATCCCTTATTGTGGTTGCATGCTGCTGCCCACCAAAGAAACTCTGTCAGACAGGGTATTACAGGAATGTACAGGAATGACTGTTTCCAGGTACTGAGAATGTTGGCACCAAAGACTTAAGTACCATTGAAGTTTCCTCATATGCAGTCTGGCATATGGATGCATGAGGCCATGAACCTAGGGCATGCAGGATTTTCCTTGTGGATAGCTGGGTTCTGGTGGCCATTTGAGTAAAGTAGTCCTGTCAGGTAGGCTTGCTTTTCTGGAGTGAGGAATGCCATCTGGAATGCTGTGTCCAAGCTTGCTCCCAGGAATACAATCTTTTGACTGGGGACTAGTCTTGATTTCTTTTAGCTGATGGTGTACCCCAGATGGGTAAGTTTTTTTTTTTTTTTTACAAATATCAGGTGCTGCAGCAGCACTTCCTGACTGTCTGCCAGAATCAGGCAGTCGTCCAAGTAAGGGTAAAGTTGAATATTTCTCTGTCTGCAGTAAGCAATGGCTGGAGCCAGGCATTCTGAGAATACTCTAGGAGCAGTGGATAAGCCAAAGGGAAGTGCAGAGAACTGATAATGCATAGATCCTGCCCTGAAGCGTAGACATTTCCTGCATGACTCCCTTTTAGGGATGTGCAGATAGGCTTCTTTTACATCTAGGGTGACTAACCATGCATCTTTGGCTAGCATAGGCAGAAACTGCTGCAGGGTGAGCATTTTGAATTTTGGTACCACTAGGAAGGTGTTGAGAACTGAAAGATATGGGATTGGGTGCTAAGTGCTCTCTTTTTTGGGTACCAGGAAAAGTCTGGAATAAAATCCTTGACCTACCGGTTCCGCAAGAACAGGATGAATTACCCTTTTACAAGCAGGGATTGAACTTGGTCTTGTGCCGCTGCCCACTGGTTTGGAGGAAGGTCTGGGAACCCTTTTGGGGTTGGCAATGAGTGGAAGTAAAATTTGTACCCCTGGGATACAATGTTGAGGACCCACCAGTCTTTGGTGATGGAAATCCAGTTTTTTGCATGAAGGGCAAGTTTTCCTCCTAGAGGCACAAGCAGTTGGGACAGATGTGAGGAGTGGATTCACTTCAACAATTGGCAAAGCTTCTGGTGTCACTAAGGGGATCCAGTACTTGTCTGCCTGGGACGACATGATAGACAGACCATGATACTTTGCCAGAGATGGCCAGCACCCGTTGCCCTTGGGATTCCGGATACTGGCTAAGGATCTTGCCACCCCAAAGGGCCTTTTTAGGCAAGGTTCAAATGACAAATTCACCACCATAACAGGTACATGCAAGTAAAATCTGAGGGTAATGCTACTCAATGCTAGAAGTCTAAACCTCAAAATGCACTCACTCGAGGCACTCCTTAAAATGGAGAACATAGACATCTGTGCAGTGACAGAAACCTGGTTCAAAGCTCCAGAGAGCACTCCTGTATTACCAGGCTATAATTCATACCACACCTTTCGGCCACCTAACCCAAAACGAAACACTAAAGGTGGAGGCGTGTCCATATTCATTAAGAACATCCACACCTCCAGGCTAGCTGCACAGCATAATGCATCCGAGATTATTCAAGTGCATCTAACTCTGGGCAAGACCACAATCCAAACTGTAGCTTGCTACAGACCCCCCACCATGCCCCAGGATTCCCACGCCTCATTTCTTGATACACTGGAAAGTATTAAGGTAAAACCCAACACCCTAATAATGGGCAATTTCAACTACTCCACCATTAACTGGGAAAACTACTCATGTACCAACTCTTTTGCTCAACCTTTTCTGGAATTCATAAATTCCAACGCCTTGGATCAACTTATTCACACCCCCACCAGGGGCAGCAATATCCTAGACCTGGTCATTACCAACATGGGCAACCGGTGTTCCACACCAGAGGTCATTTCCTTGTTTGTCAGATCCGACCACAAGCTAATCACCCTAGACATCCACATCCCACCCCCAATTAGGGAAACCACCGTAAAAAACTTCTCCAAAGCCAACTTCACACTTCTTAAGACAGAAGTGGCAAACTTCATGACACCCATGCAGACGGACAATAGAGGTACTACTGCTGAATCCTACACAAATGCACTTTATAAGCACTTACACGAGTGCATGGATCATGTTATCCCTAATAGAGCCAAGATGCTATCCTCCAAAAAAAAAAAAAGGAAGTCAATGTGGTGATCCTCTGCCATAAACAAACTCTACAACAGAAGAAAGAAACTGTTGCAAAAGAGTAAAATCCCATGACTGGAGGAAAGTACAGTTGTGTACACTTAACATAAATGTAGATGTTAGAGTGTATTCACTGTTGCAGTCATTACATTTGGGTAATATGCTGGCAGGTTGCTCTCAGTCGGCCTGAATTCCAAAATCTTGGGTCCTGCGTCGGTTGCTGTCTTCTCTTCCATGACGTCAGGTCGTCAGGGGGTGTAAAACATGCAGCAGATGCCATTTTCTTTAGTTTTTCTTGCCCCCGATGTCAGGTGCCCCCAAAAAGGTAGCCAATTTATATACATGTAATATACATGCATCAATATAAACTTTACCTTCATCTACAAGCAAATACACCACATAGGTTGTAAAAGAAAGAGAAGGAAAGATAAATTTCAGAATGATAGGGGGATGGCCGGAGGGTAACCTGGACTGCAACAGTGAATACACTAACATCTACATTTATGGTAAGTGTACACAAAGTACAGTTTTGTACCTACCATAAATGTAGATGTTCGAGGATCCACATTGCTGCAGTCCTAATCATTGGGTAGTCCGCTGTCCAGTCGGCCCGAATACCAAAGTATATGGCTGACGTCGGTCAAGGCGCATTAGACTGACGTCAGGACGTCAGGGTACTAATGCGCATGACCGACGTCATATCCTCAGTCTTTTCTTGCCCCAGATGTCAGAAGACCCTAAAAAGACAAGGCCTAAACCAAAAACACCAAAAAACCCTGCACGAAACATATATACAATATATACAAATTTACAAGAATATAGCCTAACCCACACCACCACCCCTAAACACAGAGGGGAAGGAGGGAGGGTAAATTGGACTGCAGCAATGTGGATCCTCGAACATCTACATTTATGGTAGGTACAAAACTGTACTATGTTCTTCATTCCACATTGCTGCAGTCCTAACCATTGGGTAGAATCCCAAAGCAGAGGTAAGGGAGGCTGGCAAATCATAAGGAAGCAGGAGCTGTCAACATGCCTTGCAAAATAGCTGTGGCAAAACCAGCCCTAGATTTAGAGTAGAGAGGAAGGTGGTAATGCTTAGAGAAAGTATGTACTGAACTCCAAGTAGCTGCCTCCAAAATATCCTTAGTTGCCACCCCCCTTAGAAATGCTGTAGAAGTGGCAGTAGCCCTAGTGGAATGAGGCCTAATCCCAGCTGGAATCTCCTTGCCATGATGGGAATAACAAAATGAAATGCAAAACCCAATCCACTTAGAAATAGTTTGCTTAGACACAGGCCTGCCCTGAGAACTCAAAGCAAAAGAAACAAACAACTGCTGAGACTGCCTGAAATCCTTAGTCCTGCTTAAATAATAACGTAACTGCCTATGTACATCCAAAGTGTGCAAAATCTTTTCTCCCTTATTTTGGGGATCTGCATAGAAAGTAGGCAAATGAATAGTTTGGTTTAAAGCCACACTAGAAACCACCTTAGGCATAAAGGAAGGATTAGTACGTAATGATACCCTATCCTTATGGAAAATCAAAAAGGGCTCTACTGCCATAAGGGCCTGCAACTCAGAAACCCTTCTTGCAGAAGTAATAGCCAACAAAAAAGCAGTCTTCCATGACAAGTATTTCAATTCAGCAGTAGCCGCAGGCTCAAAAGGTTGTACAGTAAGTTTTTCCAACACAAAATTGAGATCCCGAGCAGGAGTAGGAGCTCTCATGGGGTCTTATATTCTTTGCCCCTCTTAGAAACTGCTTGAACAAAGGATGCGAAAACAATGGAGGGTCACAATCATAGTGAGCTGAAATTGCTGCAGCATGAATCTTAATGGAAGAGAAGGACAAACCTTTGTCCAATAACTCAGTAAGATATTGAAGAGCCACACTCAAATTAGGCTCAGAAATCTCCAAATTCTTTGCTGCACTCCAAAATAAAAATCTCTTCCATTTTTCTGCACACTTTCCTTGTACTAGGTCTTCTGGCTTCCATAATCACATTTAAAACTTGTTGAGGAAGTTGAGACCTGCTGTGTTTCAAAACAGAATATGCCATGCTGTTAGATGAAGAGAGTGAAGCTTGACATTGAGCAGGTGACCATCCTTCTGAGATAACAGGTGTGGAATCAAAGGTAAAGGCCATGGAGGCTTCCTTACCAGACTCCTTAGTAGTGGGTACCAGTGTTGCAGAGGCCAATCTGGAGCTATTAAAATCATCCTTGGCTTGTCTTGTCTGACCTTTAGGAGCACCTTTGGGAGAAGAGGCAGAGGTGGAAAGGCATACACATGAAGATTTTTCCAACTGAAAGAAAGAGCATCCACTTTCCAAGCTGTATGATGAAACCCCTTTGTGCAAAACTTTGGCAGCTGGTGGTTTAGTGGAGAAGCGAACAGATCTATGTCTGGAGTTCCCCATGACACTGTCAATTTCTGAAATACATGAAGATCCAGTTTCCACTCGTGGGGATCCATGATTTGCCTGCTTAACACATCTGCTAAGGAGTTCTGTGCTCGGGCAGAAACCTTGCCTGAAGAGTTAGTTGCAAGCTGAGCGCAGTCTCCCATAAAATCATTGCTTGCCTGCATAGAGGATAAGAATGTGTTCCCCTTGTTTGTTGATGTACCACATGACAGTTGTGTTGTCTGTTAGAATCAACACCTGCCCAGGAAGAAGTAACTCCTTGAAAGCCATTAATGCAAACTGGACTGCTAACATCTCTTTCATGTTGATATGTAGATGCTGTAGTCTGGCAGGCCACTTGTCTTGTATCCACTTTCCATTTAGATGAGCACCCCAAGCAATGTCCGAGGCATCTGTCGTTAAAATCTGACTCGCCTCTGGCCGGGTCACAGAGAGTCCCTTGTTTAGGTGACATTCCTGAGCCCACCACAAAAAATCTTTTTGAATGCAAGGTATTATTTGAATGACAGTGTCCAAATCCTGGCAGTGCTGTGTCCACACATTTTTGAGATACCATTGCAGCTTCCTCATATGCAGTTTGGCATTGGGAAGCACCAGAATACAAGATGCCATGAACCCTAAGGCTTGAAGGACTGTCCTTGCAGTCAGCCCGGACTGAAGAGATAGTTGATGGAAGTAACTGGAAAGATTCTGTTGTTTGTCCGGGGTTAGAAAGGCCATCTGGGCTGCTGTATTCAGTCTCACACCCAGAAAGCACATGTCTTGAGAGGGTACTAGACTGGACTTTATTTCATTCACAGAATACCCTAGGCATCTTAGCACTGCTATGACATATTCCAGATGCTGTAGAAGGTCTTCCTTTTCTTGAGCCAGAATCAGGCAGTCGTCCAAGTAAGGATAGATTTGAATTCCCTTTAGCCTGAAGTAAGCTATCACCGGAGCCAGAACCTTTGTGAATACTCTGGGCGCAGTAGATAAGCCAAAGGGCAATGCAGAGAACTGATAATGAGAATTTCCAGCTCGAAAACGCAGATACTTCCTGCAACTTAGTCTTATAGGCACATGAAGGTAAGCTTCCTTGAGATCTAAAGTTACCATCCAATGATCTTTGCCCAGCAGAGGTAAAAGCTGTTGTAACGTCAACATCTTGAACTTGGGAATGTCCAGTTAAGTGTTGAGGATAGATAAATCCAAAATTGGTCTCCACGTGTTCCCCTTCTTTGGTACTAGGAACAGGCGAGAATAAAATCCTAGGCCCCTTTCTGGTACAGGGACTGGCTGAATGGCCCCTATTTGGAGTAACAGAGAAATTTGCTTGTGAGCCTCTTTCCTTTGTGGAGGGGGAATGTCTGGCATGCCTTTGAAAGGGGGCAATGTATGGAAATAAAACCTGTAACCGTGGTGAATGATATCCAACACCCACCTGTCTTGAGTGATTAAATCCCAATTTTCTTTGAACAGAGACAGTCTTCCTCCCAAAGGAGCTGCCAGACGAGAATCTACTGGCAGCTGAAAAGGCAGGTCATTGGGTCTGTTTACGAAAGGACTGACCCCTGCCCTCACCAGAAGTCTGAGCAGGTGAACCCCCTGTTCTAGGCCTAAAAGAACCTTGAGCTCTGCCCCTACCACGTCTAGACCTACCCCTAGACTGAGAATCATAAGCAGGATATGTCCATCCCTTAGTAGGCCAATTTCTACTAAACTTCGGTGGCTGCACCTGCAAAAAATCTTTAACAGTTTGCATAGACTTAGCTTTGTCCTCCATTTTCTTTAAAACTGCTTCCACAGGCTAACCAAATAACACATCAGACTGTAAAGGAGCATCCAAAATCCTAGTCTTAACATGCTCTGCTAAATTCTGATCCCTCAACCAGGCATGCCTGCGAAGAACAGAACTAGTGGCAGCCACCCTCGAGGAGGCCTGCACAGCATCAAAACCACATTGCAAAGAATGCTTACCCACTTGTTCAGACACATGAACTAAATCCAGCAACTCTTTACACTCTATACCTTCCGCCAAAGCATCCACCTTAGATTTCAATTGTGAAAGGAGATAATTTTGATATTTTAGCATGTGAAACTGACAATTCAACGCCTCATGGCTAAAGTGGAAGAAGTATACACTTTCTTTCCCCACCTATCCAAAGCCCTTGCCTCTTTATCAGTGGGAACAGGATTTTTAACAACAGAGGCCTTAACACCTTTAGGCCCCTGAGAAATAGTTTCCGGGTCTGCCCTAGGACTCTTAAACAGATACTTATGAGCTTCAGGCACCCTATAGTACCTATCAGGTTTAACAGGGCAGGAGGCAAAGAATCAGGGTTCAGGGAAGCCTCTGCAAAACATCTTCCACCACATTCAACACAGGAGGTATAGCTAAGGGCCTATGCTGGGGTAAAAATAAGAATTCCCTAAGCCTTTTCCTGGAATCAGAGTAATCTTGGCCTTCCCATTTAAAGTGCTCCCTCATGGAATGCAGAGTCTCTGAAAATGAGAAATCCTCAGGAGGAGAAGCTGTAGGAGTGGAATCATCCACATCAGAATCAGAATAAGGAGGAAACTCCTGCAAGTCTTCCGCAGAAGACTCAGAAGCCTCTGAACACTGTTCAAAACTCTCAAACTCAGGTTCCACCCTAGGCCTCTTATCAGGAGGGGGCATAGAGCCTCTAATCATAGTAATTAAATCTTCTGCCATTTTAAGCATATGTTTCTTAGGCACCGAACCTGAAGTGCTAGGAGAAGCCCCCACTGAAGCTAAACTTGGCCTACCTCTCAAAGAAGTTTTGGAAACAGAAGGAGAGGCTCTAACTACCTTGGGAAGAGAGGGAAGAACAGTTACCTGAGAAGCCCCTCAGCCTGGCCTACCTCCTGAGAGGGCACATCCTGTAACAGTAAAGTCTCTGCCTGAGACTCCAAAGAAACTCCTGGCAAAACCTCTGGCTCCACTGAGCCTTCTAAAGAACCGACGTCCGGGACTGCCGGTTCATCAACCCTAGGCTTTGCTGTTTTGTCCTTGCGCTTTTGACGAAGCGGCGCCGGAGCATCCGACGGCATTTTATAATTACAACGCTTCCCAAACACTAACCTGGCACAGTCTAACCTTCTCTTAATAGTGCGTTTGTTAAATCTAGCACAAGAGCGCAACCAACAACGACGTGCTCAGGCCCTAAACAAGGTATACACAAAGTATGGTAATCCCTATGAGGTATCTGCTTCCCACAAGAAATACAGTTATTCACTTTTTCTGACATCCGGTTAAATACTGAGGCAAGAAAAAACCAAAATGTTCCCCAACGGGGTACTTAGCCAACTTTGATTCGGTCTGAAACTCCGACTTCGGAAAGTTTTCAGAACGCCAACCTGCACTCGCAAAACTGCTTCTGCATCGGACCATGCGGCAAAAAAGACTGAGGATATGACGTCGGTCATGCGCATTAGTACCCTGACGTCCTGACGTCAGTCTAATGCGCCTTGACCGACGTCAGCCATATACTTTGGTATTCGGGCCGACTGGACAGCGGGCTACCCAATGGTTAGGACTGCAGCAATGTGGAATGAAGAACATCTGTACTATGTTCTTCGTGTTTCACTGTTGGTCATTACATTTGGGTAGAATCCCAAAGCTATGGTTGGGGGGGCTGGAGCTAAACAGAATTAGGTGCAGCTATAAGGCCCTGCAGCACTGCAGTGGCAAAGCCTGTCCTGGACTTAAGAGTAAAGAGGCAAATGGTAATGCTTTGTAAAGGTGCGAACAGAACTCGAAGTAGCTGCCTCTAGGATGTCTTTGGTTGGTACTCCTCTGAGAAAGGCTGCTGAAGTAGCAGCAGCTCTTGTGGAATGAGACCGAATGCCCTTGGGCACAGGTTTACCATGGTGTAAGTGGCAGAAACGGATGCAGTGGCTGATCCACTTAGAAATTGTCTGCTTTGAAATAGCTTTTCCTTCTGATCCTGCAGCATAGGACACTAGTAATTGCTGAGTTTTTCTTAGAGCTTTAGTCCTGCTCAAGTAGAATCTTAGCTGTCTGTGTATGTCCAAGGAATGCAGAATTCTCTCCCCCTTATTCTGTGGATTTGGATAGAAAGTTGGCAAATGAAATGTTTGGTTAAGGGCCACACTGGAAACCACCTTAGGCAAAAAAGTAGGATTTGTCCTCAGAGACACCCTGGTCTGGGTAAAATATGATAAAAGGCCCTACAGCCATGAGGGCCTGTAGCTCTGAAACTCTTCTTGCTGAAGTAATTGCTAGCAGCAGAGCTGTTTTCCATAAGAACTTTAGATCAGAGGTAGCAGCTGGTTCAAAAGGAGGCAGGGTGAGCTTTTCCAACACATAATTGAGGTCCCATGCAGGTAATGGTGATCTTCTAAGAGGCCTTAAATTTTTGGCTCCTCTAAGATCAACTGGTTTAGTAAAGGATGAGAAAAGATTGGTGGCTCTGTATTGTAATGAGCCGAAATGGCAGAGGCATGGATTTTGATTGATGAGAAAGATAGGCCTTTGTCAAGCATCGCAGTTAAGTATTGTAATATCTGAGGAATATTTGGTTCTGCTGTATCAGTTCCTTGTGCTCGATTTCAAGCACAGAATCTCTTCCATTTGTCAGCATAGGATTTTCTAGTACTAGGCCTTCTGGCTTCAAAAATGACATCCACCACAGCTTTACTGAGAGGTGTTGTTTGTATAACTACATGATTAGCCATGCTGCCAGGTTCAAGGTCTGTAGCTGATTGTGCAGGATCAGATTGTTTTGCTGGGACAGCAGTTGTGGTCTTTGAGGCAAGGTCCAAGCTGGGTATTGAGACAAGTTCCTTAGGATTGGGTACCAGTATTGTCAAGGCCAGTCCGGGGCAATTAATATCATCTTTGGCTTCTGCTGTCTGACTTTTAGGAGGGTCCTGGGTGGAGGAGGAAAGGCGTAAACAAATAGGTTTTTCCAACTGAAGGATAAGGCGTCCACTTTCCATGCTTGTCTGTGATAAGTCCTTGTGCAGAATTTTTTCAATTGATAATTTTGAGGAGAAGCAAATAGATCTATGTCTGGGCTCCCCCATTTCTCTGTTATCATGCTGAAGACTTGTGGATTTAGTTTCCACTCGTGAGAATCCATAAGGTTTCTGCTTAAATAGTCTGCCAGAGTGTTTTGTTTTCCTGGCAGGAAATGAGCTTTAAGATGTACTTGGTAGGTCAAAGCTGTGTCCCACAGTGCCATGGCTAATCTGCAAAGGGGCTATAAGTGTGTGCCCCCTTGCTTGTTTATATACCACATGACTGTGATGTTGTCAGTCTATCAGTAGTTGTCCTGGATGAAGTAAATCCCTGAAGGCTGATAGGGCATTTTGAACAGCTAGCATCTCTTTCTGGTTGATATGCAGATGCATTTGTTTTGGTGTCCATAAGCCCTGAATGCATCTTCCTGCCATGTGAGCCCCCCCAGGCATAATCTGATGAGTCTGTTAAGGTTTGGCTGGCAGCGGGTAGAGTGAAGGACAGTCCCATGTTTTGGTGACATGCCTTTGCCCACCATAGAAACTCCTGTTGCAGGCAGGGAATGAGAGGAATCCCTGTTTCCAGACTGTGTGAGTGTTGACTCCATAAACTTTTTAGGTACCATTGAAGTTTCCTCATATGCAGTCTTGCATATGGAATTAGTAGGATGCAGGATGCCATGAAGCCCTGAGCCTGCAGAATTTGTCTTGCAGAAGACTGGGCTTTCGTTGCCATCAGTTTGAAGTAAGTAGTCAGTTGCCTTTGCTTGTCTGGCGTGAGGTAAGCCATCTGGGCAGTTGTATCTAAGCTTGCACCCAGGAATGTTATCTTTTAAGAGGGTACCAGTTGTGATTTCTTTTCGTTTATTGCGTACCCTAGGCATGTTAGAAGCCTTCTCACAAACGCCAGGTGTCGAAGAATAGTGTCCTTGTTCTCTGCTTGAATGAGACAGTCATCCAAGTAAGGATACATTTGTATACTTCTTTGCCTGCAAAATGCAATTACTGGTGCCAGGCACTTTGTAAAGACCCTGGGTGCAGTAGATAAGCCAAAGGGCAGTGCAGGGAATTGGTAATGCATTAGGCCAGCCTTGAATCAGAGGTATCTTCTGCACGATTGTCTTATTGGGACATGCAGGTATGCCTCCTTTAGGTCTAAAGTCACCAGGCAAGCATTCTTGCCCAGCATGGCTAAAAGCTGCTGCAAAGTCAGCATTTTGAATTTTGGAATGTCCAGATATGTGTTCAAAATCGATAAATCCAGTATTGGTCGACAGGCCTTGACCTTTCTGGGTACCAAGAACAGTAAAAACCTTGTCCTTTTTCCTGTTCTGGTACTGTCTCGATGGCCCCCATATCCATGAGGGACGTAACATGTTTCTGTGCCTCTGCCCATTAATTTTTTGGCAGATCTGGCCAACCTTTTCCCATTGGCAGTGTGTGGAAGTGGAATCTGTATCCCTGTGATATGATGTTTAGAAAACCCACTTGTCCTGAGTTATTAACTGCCATTTTTGAGCAAAAAGTGCTTATTTTCCCCCTATGGGTGCTGCCAAAAAGATAAGTGCTTGGTGTAGGCAGAGGGAAGTCACTGGGATTGCTTTCTGTAGGTTTGCGTTTGATCTCCTCCAGATTTGGAGGTGGAAGCGCCCCATTGCTTTGACCTGTATGAATCTTGCGCCTGGTATCTGGAACCCTTAGGGCATCTGGATTTGCCCCTTTGAGCTCTGTCGGACACAGGAAAGGACCAATTCTCTGTAAGCCAGTGTCTACTGAATCTTGGTGGCTGCACTTGTAAGAAGTCTAACAGTTTGCATAGACTTAGCTTTGTCTTCCATTTTCTATAAAACCTCTTCTGCCTTAATACCAAACAGAGTATCATGCTGTAAAGGTGCATCTAGCAATTTAGCTTTAACATGATCAGGCAAATTTTGTTCCTTTAACCAGGCATGCCTCCTAATCACAGATCCAGTAAGTGCAGCCCTGCAGGAGGTCTCTAAGGAATCAAAACCACATTGCAAAGTATGCTTTCCAACTTGTTCAGCTGCATGCAATAATTCCTGCAATTCCTTATTTTCTGCACATTCTGAAATCATCTCTTTCTGGTTGATATGCAGATGCATTTGTTTTGGGGTCCATATGCCTTGAATGCATCTTCCCGCCAGGTGGGCCCCCCATGCATAATCTGATGCATCTGTTAAGGTTTGGCTGGCAGGGGGTAGAGTGAAAGCCCGTCCCATGTTTTGGTGACATGCCCTTGCCCACCATAGAAACTCCTGTTGTAGGCAGGGAATGAGAGGAACAAGAAGTTATGCACTCACCATAACGTTCGATGTATGTAGTCCATCTCGCCTCATATTCTTACCCGTGGGTTCGGAGCCGAACTTCGGCTCCGACTCTGCTATACTTTAGCTCGAAGTCTTTCAATTGGCTGGGCTAAGAAAGTATCCCATGCTGCACTGCTCCCTTTCCTTAGATCAAGTTTGCTGCAAGCACAATCACTCACTCTCCATACACAACACATAAGGAAGGAAGAACAAACTAACAATAAAGGAGTTCTGAAACCAGACCTAACCTCTAGGTCCTCCAGGACGGAGGAAGGTGGGGGGGTAAGTAAGAATGTGAGGCGAGATGGACTACATACATCGAATGTTGTGGTGAGTACATAACTTCTTGATGTTATGCAGTCCAATCTCACCTACATTCTTATCCGTGGGACAGCGTCCCCAGCACCTGAATCCTGGGAGGCTCAGTGGAAAATACTCCTGAGCACTGTGGAACCAAAGGAAGACCTGCCTCTAGACACCAGATATAACTTGTAGTGAGTAACAAAGGTGTGAGGAAATGCCCATGTAGCCGCAGCACAAATATCATCCATAGACAACCTGGCCTGAAAGGCTGTAGATGTAGACACAGATCGGGTACAGTGAGCCCTCACTCAGAACGGTAATTCTCTTCCACCTGAAGTATAAATGAAGGAAATGCAACTGGAGATCCATCTAGACAAGGTGACTTTGGAAACAGGAGACCCAATCCTGTTTTCTGAAAATGAGACAAACAGCTGATCCGATTTCCTGAGATCCTTCGCTCTGTGCAAATAGAATTGTAATTGTCTGTGCACATCCAACCAATGAAATTTAAATTCTACCTTGTTCGAGAACTGAGGAAAGAACACAGGTAATTCAATGGATTGGTTAAGGTTACTAACTGACGCTACTTTGGGTAGAAAGGAAGGATTCGTTCTGAGAGAAACCCTGTCCTTGTGAAAAATCAAGTAAGGTGATCTGATCAATAAGGCTTGAAGCTCCGTAACACATCTGGCTGACGTGATGGCTACCAAGAAGATAGTCTTCCAAGGTAAATATTTTAAATCACAAGTGGCTATAGGCTCAAAGGGGGGTGAAGTGAGGCCTTGTAGAACAAAATTTAAGTCCAAAGGCATAACTGGTTCAAAGTCGGGAGGGGAAAGCAACATAGTGCCCTTCAAGAATGCCTTACAAATTCTATGTGCGATAAGACTAGGTTCAGAGACATGAAAGGTAGAAATAGCCACCAACTAGACTTTAATGGTCGTGGCTGCTGATAACTGGTTGAAAAGCACAGAGAGGAATTCCAGGACTGACTAAACTGGTGCTGTATAAGGATCAATTTGTCTTGCATGCACCCAAGATGGAAAATCTTTTCAATTTACTGTAATAAATTTTCCTGGTCGAAGGCTTATGGGAGGAAGACCGAATATGAACCACTTCCGGCGAAAAATGGTGAAGCCTGACTAATGACGGAAGTGGAGTAGGCAAGCCGTCAACCGGAGGGTTTGAAGAGAGGGATGGAGCTGCCCTGACATACGAGTCAGCAAATCTGGTTGTGGGTCCAGAATCCAGGGAGCGTCCATGAGGTAGGGATGGAGAAAGGGGAACCAAATTTGACGAGGCCAGTGTGGAGCAATCAGAATCATTTTGCTTCCCAAAGATTGCGCTTTCTGAATAACCTTTGTCAGCAGAGGGACCGGAGGGAAAGCATACAGTAGACCGGAGCGCCAATCGTGGACAAGAGCGTCCCTGGGTGACTCCCACTGAGGGGGGGGGGGATAAGTGTGAAGTAGTTGCTGCATTTGGTATTGAGGGGGCTGGCAAATAGGTCGCAGCAAGGCTGACCCCATCTGTGGAAAATCTGCTCCGCAACTTGACTGTTCAGGGACCACTCGTGAGGCATCAGAATAGCGCTGCTCAACCTGTCGGCGATGACAATGGACTTCCCCGGAATGTGCGTTGCTACAAGAAAGCGCTGGGAAGACACTGCCCACTGCCGCACTCACAAGGCCTCTCTGCAAAGGGGGTACGACTTGGTTTCTCCTTGCTTGTTCAGATACCATACTACCGACATAGTCTGAGTGGATCGCAATTGTCCCAAGAGGAAGGAAGTTCTGAAGTGCTTGCAACGCTAGTAGCACTGCTCTCATCTCCAGGACATTAATATGCAGATGCATCTCGCGTTCTTGCCATGTGCCTTGGATTGTCCTGCCTAGATAATGCCCCCCACCCCCACCCCATCTGGGAGGCATCCGTGGTCACTGTGGCAACCGGAGGGGGAAGAACGAAGGGTTTTCCCGCATTGAGGTTGTTGGTGTGAAGCCACCAACGGAGATCCTGTCTGCACCTGTCTGTGATCAGTATAGGGTGAGAAAGCGGAAGACGCAGAGGCCCACTGGGTGAAGAGTAGCCACTGAAGGAGCCTCATATGTAGCCTCACCAGGGGGACCAGCATGATCGTAGCAGCCATCGTCCCCAACAATTTGAGGACCAATCGTGCCTTTACCCTTCTCAGGGGAAGCAAAGCGTGAAACAGTTGTTGTAAAACTCGGATTCTGTCTTGTGGTAAAAACCCCCTCGTGAGCACGGTGTCTAGCTCGGTGCCTATAAAGTTGACACGCTGCGAGGGGAACAAGGCAGACTTTTCCCAGTTTAGAGTGATGCCCAAGTGTTGACACAATTTGATAGTGGCGTCTCTGGTTTGAAGTAGTAGACGCCTGGAGGTGGCAGAAAGGAGCCAGTCGTCCAGGTACGGAAACACTTGGAATCCCTGACGTCTCAAGTGAGCCGTCACCACCGCCATACATTTGGTAAACACCCTGGGGGCTGCGTTGAGACCGAAGAGCAGGGCGCGAAACTGAAAGTGACTGGCTCCCAGCCGGAAGTGTAGGTGACTTCTGGATGCCCTGCCCATCTTTATATGGTAGTAAGCATCCTTGAGGTCGATGGAGCACATCCACACTTCTTTTCCCAACAATGGGAGAATAGATTGCAACGTGACCATTCAGAACTTGGACTTCTTCAGATGGGTGTTCAATCCCCTGTCCTTTTCGGCACCAAAAAGAATCTGGAGTAAGTCCCTAATCCAATCTGGTCTCTGTGGACACGTTGGATGGCTCCTTTTTCTAACAGCTTTGAAACCTCTGAAGCTGCGGAATCCCTTTGATTGGGTGGAACATCCGGGATTTTTTTGATTGGAGGGGGAGTTGACGAGAAGGGAATGAGATAACCTCCGGAAACTATTTTTTAATACCCATTGGTCCTGGGTAATACCTTGCCAGGCCTCCGGGTATAGTGAGATGCAACCCCCGATTGGCTCCGGAAGCACACAGTCGGGCCTCCCATCAGGAGCGCTGGTAGGGAAAACCACGAAAGGAATCGCGGTCTCCCAAGTTACGCAGGCCTCCTCTGCCCCTAGGGCGGTGTCTACCTGAATTACCACCCCCGCCTCTTGAGGGGGACTCGCATTGTGCGTCGTGAAAAAACCTCTGATTTTTTGAACCACATTTTCCCACTCCTCTGGGTCTTGGGATAAGGCCTAAAAGGAAGGGAAAAACGGACTCCCATGGCAGACAGAGTTTTTCCCTCTTGCTCGCACCTAGTGAGAGCGTCTTTCACCTTGGTTCCGAATAAGGAGGAACCATCAAACAGGGCATTGGTGAACGCAGACTTGAAGGCCTCGGCGAAATTACAAAGGCGCATCCAGGAGTGTCTTCTAAGAGCGACTCCTGAACTTGCTGCCCTACTCACTCCCTCGGCTGCGTAAGAGATCAGCCTCATGGAGGAGTTAGCAATAGAATTGAAGGTACACATCTGAGCATTGACCACCTGAGCCACTGCCTCAGAAACATTACCCTGCAGAGCATCTCCAAGCTCCTTTAGGAGATCTCTTTGGAGCAGTGTAAAATGTGATAAGTAATTCAGCGACCGCAGAGTAAAGGCCGCTGAAGAAAACATACGCTTCCCGTACCGGTCCATGGTCAGACTCCTTGTTAGGGGGATGGACAGTAGAAGAAGTCTCAGCCAATTCCTTCTTGGTGGCCACTGCCACCACCATGGCATCTACAGGGACTCCCTTGGATAGAATCTCGTTATCAGAGGGGGCAGACAAAAATGTGTTGGGTCTCCTGGGGACTGGTTCCACAGAGTCAGGGGTTTCCCCACACCCTTCGACAAACCAGATCCAGGAGCTCGAAGGGTGGAGACACCCAAGAAGTGGAGGGCTGAGCACCAAAGGCCTTCAGGAACACAGACTCCTCCTCAGATGGAGCTTTGGAGGGCCAGTCACCCCTCTGCTTCAAAATCTCTAGGATGTCAGAGAAATCCTCAGAGGATGACTTGGGGGACCCCTCCGATTCTTCAAGGTCGGTGTCTGACATGAGGGACTCATCTTGGGAGTCTATGTGCTTCCTCTTGCATGTTCTTTTTCTGGGTGGCTCCTCAGGGAAAAACTCTGAGGTGCCCTCAGAAATATGGGGACCACTCGTGGGGGTATCCTGAGGCCTTGGATCTCCGCTGTCAAGAGATAGAGGGCGAACAGAGACCCGCACCAGTGCTGTTGGGGACAGAGTGACAGAACCGCATGATGCCACGCGCCACATGGCCTCGAAAGCTGGTCCCCCCAGGTCCGAAGATCGATCAACCGTGGAAGACCTCTGAGCAGAAGGGACCAGGTCGGAAGCAGAGACAGGGGTCAGACTCCCCTGCGCCGAAGCACCGAGAGGAAGACTAGGAGCCGAAAGGTGCACCAAGGCCTCCCCCTCGGGTCTGACCGAGGAATACTGAGTCCTGAACCCCGTGAATGGCGCCAATCGAGTTGGAGCTGAAGTTGGAGCCGATAAGCCAGGAGGGGCTATCGGAGTCTACCTAGGGACATTAAACTGCGCTGACCACTCCGGCTCTGAAAGCTGAGATGCGCTCGGAAGTATTGATGCTGGCTGGGGGACTGGTTTCCAGAGCCGACTGGGCTGGAGCCGAAAACAATTTTGCCAGTAGTGGTGATTGGAGCAGTCTCTGTACCACTCTATCGACATCCACATCCGAAAGAGTCGTGGAGGACCTAGACGATAGGGAAGGAGATCTAGACCTCCTCTCCAAAGGAGACTGGAGAGGAAGAGAGACTGGCCTAATGCTTGGCGACCAGCTCCAAACTGGCTCAGAGGGAACTGCAGCCGAA
This sequence comes from Protopterus annectens, assembly GCF_019279795.1. Classification (NCBI taxonomy): domain Eukaryota; kingdom Metazoa; phylum Chordata; order Ceratodontiformes; family Protopteridae; genus Protopterus; species Protopterus annectens. The sequence continues at coordinate 1,821,032,651 of NC_056744.1, forward strand.
GCAGGTTCCGTAAATGCAGACACTTCCTGCGGCCCCGAGGGCAGTGGAGCCGAGGATGCCATAGAAGATTTAGCTGCTTTCTCTGGAGGCTCCAAGGATACTGATGGAGCCGGAGATCGCTTTTTTGCTTTAGAAGTTTTAGCCTTAGAGGGGGAGGACTTGAAGCTAGAAGCCTTCTCCAAATACTCCTCGAAGGATGGTTTCAGAAGTCCCTTCAGAATCAGTTTGTTCTTCCGCTCCTGAAGAACACGCGGACTAAAGGCATGACAAAAGGTACACTACTCCTGGAGGTGAATTGCCCCCAGACAGTAAACACAGAGTGCCCATCAGTGATAGACATTTTATAAAGTACAGTTTTGTACCTACCATAAATGTAGATGTCCGAACTGGATAGCATCTGCAGTCATAACAAGAGGGTTGTCCTGTCGTCAGGCAGCCCTGCAGTCGGCCGGATTCCAAAGTCCGGGTCCGGCTTCGGCTGATGTCGCACTCCACCCGACGTCATCTCTGCTGGTCTTCGGGTATAAAAGCATCAGCCGACGCCATTTTCCTCAGTGTTTCTTGCCCCAGATGCCAGTAGCCCTCTTGCAGGGTAAAATTTGGATAGATGCCAATGTTTCCAAATAGATAGAGGTAAACACAACAATAAGCATATATGTACATATATACAAACAAATACACCATAAAAGACTCCCCCCCCCCAACAGCTAGCTATTAGGAGGGTAAACACCCTAGGAGTACCACAGAGGGGAAGGAGGGAGGGTAATCCTGACTGCAGATGCTATCCAGTTCGGACATCTACATTTATGGTAGGTACAAAACTGTACTATGTCCTTCATGGATGCATCTGCAGTCATAACAAGTGGGTAGAATACCATAGCCAACTAGGGGAGGAGGATAAAGGTAGATTATGGTGTGTTTAAGATCCCTTGCAGTACAGCAGTGGCAAACCCTGCTCGGGATCTGGAATAAAGAGGCAAATTATAATGCTTGGCAAATGTATGCACGGAGGTCCAAGTAGCCGCCTCAATAATGTCTTTGGTTGCCACTCCTCGTAAGAAGGCTGTGGTAGTGGCTGTTGCCCTTGTAGAATGAGGTCTTATGTTCTGTGGAATTGGTTTTCCATGGAAGGAGTAACAGTATCGTATGCAATTTCCTATCCATTTGGAGATTGTCTGTTTGGAAATAGCTTTTCCTTCCCTTCCTGTTGCATAGGCTACAAAAGTTGGTCAGTCTTTCTGCTATTTTTGTTCTGTCCAAGTAGTAGCGTAGCTGTCTATGTACATCCAAGGTATGCAGTATTCTTTCCCTCTGTTTTGTGGGTTGGGAAAGAAGGAAGGTAGGTGGATTGCCTGGTTTAAAGATACTCTGGATACCACCTTAGGCATAAATGTAGGATTAGTCCTCAAGGACACTCTATCTTGGTGGAAGATTAGGAAGGGTTGCACTGCCATTAAGGCCTGTAGTTCTGAAACCCTCCTTGCTGAAGTAATTGCCAGTAGGAAAGCAGTTTTCCATGACAGGTGTTGTAGGTCTGCTGTTGCTGCTGGTTCAAAGGGTGCTAGTGTCAACTTTTCTAGCACAAAGTTTAAGTCCCAAGCTGGTAATGGTGGTTTCCTGGGAGGTTTTACATTCTTGATTCCTCTGAGAAACTGCCTGAGCAAAGGGTGCGAAAAAACAGGAGGATCAAAGCTGTATTCTGCTGAAATAGCTGATGCATGTATCTTGATGGAGGAGTAGGACAGGCCTGAATGAAGAAGTTCGGCCAGATACTCCAGAATGTTAGGCATATCTATGTTTGACACATCTTTTCCTCTTTCGGTACTCCAAATGACAAACCTTTTCCATTTTCCAGCATAGTTCTTTCTTGTTGAAGGTCTGCGTGCTTCAAGAATAATGTCTTTAACTCTTTGGGAAAGTTCTGGATTAGCTGCTGCTATGTGATGTTCCATGCAGTCAGTTGCAGCGTTTTAGGTTTGGATGTATGATGCTGTAGTTGTTCTGAGTTAACATCAAAGGCATCAGGGTATTGGCCACATGTTGTTCGAGACATGCTCTTCAGTAGTGGGTACCAGTGTTGTCTTGGCCAGTTTGGGGCTATCAGGATTATCCTTGGACGTTCTTCCTTGATTTTTAGTAGTACCTTGTGTATCAGAGGAAGAGGAGGGAATGCATATGCTGTTAGGCCTTTCCAGTTGAAGGAGAGTGAGTCCACTTTCCATGCTAGTGGGTGGAATGTCCTTCTGCAGAATTTTTTGAGCTGGTGATTGAGAGGTGATGCGAATAGGTCTATCTGTGGCATTCCCCATTTCTTTGAGATGGTCTTGAAGATGTCCGGGTGCAGCTTCCATTCGTGGGCATCTGAAGTGGTTCTGCTTAGTATGTCTGCTAGAGTATTGTCTTTCCCCGGTACAAATATTGCCTGTAACTGAATGTTGTAGCTGAGTGCCAGGGTCCACAGCTCCAAGGTCATTCTGCATAGGGGGTATGAATGAGTGCCTCCCTGTTTGTTGATGTACCACATGACTGTGGTGTTGTCTGTCCTTATCAACTGGCCCTCTTTGAGGAATGGTTTGAACTTTTGGATTGCCAGTTTTACTGCCAGCATTTCTTTTAGATTGATGTGCAGGTGAATTTGATCCTGTGTCCACAATCCTTGCACGCATTTGTCCAGCATGTGGGCCCCCCATCCTAGGTCTGAAGCGTCTGTTGTGATGGTCTGGCTTGGTTGACATCTGCGGAAGGGCAGGCCTGGGTTTGACTGGCATGCCTGAGCCCACCATAGGAACTCCTGTTTTAAGCATGGAATTAGTGGGATTTCTGTTTCTAGACTGTGTCTGTGTTGGGACCATAAATTCTTTAGGTACCACTGTAGTTTCCTCATATGTAGTCTGGCAAATGGGACCAGGGTTATGCATGATGCCATGAAGCCCAAGGCCTGTAGAAATTTTCTTGCTGTTAACTTGTTCAGTTTTGTTAGTGCCAAGAAGTAAAGAGGAAGTTCTTTTTGTTTTTCTGTAGTCAGGAATGCCATTTGTTGTACTGTGTCCAATTCCGCGCCCAAGAATGTCCTTGTTTGGGATGGCATCAGCCTTGACTTTTGTAAATTGACTGTGTATCCCAGTCCTTGTAGCAAGTAAATGACCCTTTGTAAATCTGTCAGCTTGCTTTTGTTGTCCCCTTGTAGCAGGCAGTCGTCCAGGTATTGGTAAATTTGAATTCCCTGTAGTCTGCAATGGGCGATTACTGATGCCAGGCATTTTGTGAATACTCTGGGCGCAGTAGATAAGCCAAAGGGCAATGCTGAGAATTGATAGTGCTCTGATCCTGCAAGAAATCTGAGGTATCTTCTGCAGATTGGTCGAATTGGGACGTGCAGGTATGCCTCCTTGAGATCTAGAGTTACCAGCCAAGACTCCTTGCCCAGCATGGGAAGAAGTTGCTGTAGGGTCAGCATTTTGAATTTTGGGACAATGATGTATGTATTTAAGGTGGACAGGTCGAGAATTGGTCTCCAACTTTTTCCTTTCTTGGAACTAGGAATAGTCTGGAGTAGAACCCCTTTCCTTGTTCTGCTGTTGGCACTCTTTCCACAGCTCTCATGTTTGCTAACTCCATTATCTGGCGTAGAGCCTCTGTTTTTGATTTGGAGGTAGATTTGGCATTCCTCTTTTGACTGGTAAAGTGTGGAAGTGAAACCGGTAACCTTGATCTATGGTTTGTAAAATCCACTTGTCTTTTGTTATGTAGTGCCAGTTCTTTGAAAATAAGGTTAACTTTCCGCCTAGAGGAGCTGCTATTTGTTCCCTGGTAGGCGGATTTAGGATTAAGTCACTGTGGTTGTGCTGATGTAGTGGCAGTGGCTGTGTCTGTGCCTCTGTTGTTACCTTGCCACTGTCGTCCTCTGTAGGCACCTCCTCTGGATTGGTTTCTGCCTCTGGAACGTCTATTCCTGCCCCTTTGAAATTTTGCGGAGTCAGGAAAGGACCAATTTTGGCAGGCCAGTTCCTGCTAAACCTTGGGGTTGAACCTGCAGGAAATCTTTAACAGTTTGAACAGATTTTGCCTTTTCTTCCATTTTCTTCATAACCTGCTGGGCAGGTGTACCAAACAAACTTGTCTTGTCCATAGGAGCATCTAGCAACTTAGCTTTAACATGATCCGGTAAAGCTTGTTCCTTTAGCCATGCATGTCTTCTTATCACTGTGCCTGTCATGGCTGATCTAAATGAAGCCTCCAGTGCATCATAGCCACATTTTAAGGAATGGTTGCTAACCTGTTGTATGTTATTTACCATCTCTAATACATATTTCTTATCAAGAGATTCATCAGTAGTTAGCTTTTTAGTTAACTGATCAAGCATAAACTCTTGGTATTGTATCATGTGAAACTGACAGTTTAAAGCTCTAGCTGAGAGAGTAGCTGAAGTGTAGACCTTTTTCCCCATCTGTCCAGTGACCTTGCTTCCCTTTCAGAAGGAATAGGGTTTTTAGCTGTGGTTGCGGCTACTGCCCTGGGACCCTGGGATATAGTTTCTGGGTCTGCAAGAGGGGCCTTGTAAAGGTGGTGATGAGTATCTGGCACCCTGTAAAATCTGTCTGGTTTGGCAGGGCTGGGGGTAAAGAATCTGGAGCGGAGCAAACATCATTGAAAGCATCATCCACCACAGAGAGAACAGGAGGTATAGCTAAGGGCCTGTGCTGTGGGAGGTGCAGAAAGGTCCTAAGTCTTTTCTGGAGTCTGAAAAATCCTGTTGCTGCCATTGGAACTGTTCTCGCATGGCATGCAAGGTTTCTCCAAAGGAGAATTCTTCTGGTGGGGAAGCAGCTGGAATGGATTCTTCAGCATCAGAATCTTCAAAATTGGAAAAGGAGCCTCAGGCTGGTCAGTTATGTCTGATTCATCAGCAGAATCATCAGAAGACACTGGCTCAGGGGCTCTGCCCTAGGTCTCTCTTCTCTGGGGCTGAGAGGCCCCGTCTGGGTGAGATTGAGATCCTCTAATTAAAGAAATTAAATCTTCTGCCAAAGAAAGCATTTGAGAACTAGAAGAGGGCCTGGATGAGGGGGGTTTAACAGGCACTGATTTAGTAGTCTTGGCTGCTTTAGCCCTGGCGAAGGCCTTAATGGACATGGCTGCTGGAGGCCTAGCAGTACCACGTGCTGGGGTAGAGACATCCAAGGATGGTGTCTGATAAGTCAACCACCGTAGTGGGTAAAATTTCTGAGGTCGATTCAAGAATTGTAGCAGGGGCCTCAGTTGTAAGAATAGGTTCAGCTGTACTTTGAGCAGTTTTCTCGGTTTCGCCGAAACCGAGACACTCATGATTTGCTTTGCCGTGGTTTCGCCGAAACCGCGGACCGCGAGTGTCGGTCTTTATCTTTGCGTTTTGGGGTAGTCGGAGGATCCGGCGGCATAATGTACGCAAAATCAGTACCGAAAAACTGTTCTGCAAACTCCGACCGACGCCTAAGCGTTAGGTCGGTTGAAAGAGGCACAGGCCGAACAGGCTGCTACGTCGTGGGCTGGGCCTAAACAAGGCAGACAGTAAGAGTGGAAATCTTTATGAGGTATTTGTTTCCCACAGGTTAAACAATTGTTAACTTTTTCTGACATCGGCTGAGGCAAGAAAGAGTCCCCAACGGGGTACTTAGCTTTAGAGGTCTTCGAAGTAGTATTCGGTAGAAGTAATCTCTGGATCCGACCGACCGGCACTTGCGAACAGCTTCTGCTTGCGCCACGCGCAAGAAAGACTGGGAAAATGGCGTCGGCTGATGCTTTATACCGAAGACCAGCAGAGATGACGTCGGGTGGAGTGCGACATCAGCCGAAGCCGGACCCGGACTTTGGAATCCGGCCGACTGCAGGGCTGCCTGACGACAGGACAACCCTCTTGTTATGACTGCAGATGCATCCATGAAGGACATCTGCATTTTGTACATTTTTTAAAACCCAAGGGCTTATGCTCTTTTGTATCTTTAGACATAGCGAAAGAAGCTGAGCCACCAACCAACAGTAAGACCAACTGTTAATCCAGCCACAAGCATGGGAACTAAGAAAACAGGCACCACAAAGACCTTTATATTAAGCAGTCCTAAACGAACAACAGGGAAAGACTAGGTCCTCTAATTAAAACGGCCCTAGCCCGAGGGGTAGGGACTTAGAACATAAGAACACAAACAGAAGGGGACAGACTAAGTCCTCTAACTGAAATGGGCCTAGCCCATTGGGAAAACAGCTAGTGGGACACCACAAAACTAAAACACTAGGAAAATATAAGTACACCAACTTATTCAATTAACAAACTCCAAATACAGACACACACACAGCTATGAAAATAGCTTTTTGAGCTAATATCAAGACCAAAAGTATACTTAGCCACAGCCAAGAGCGAGACCACATCCGAGCTCTACGAGCGGCAAACGAGATCTGGGGAAAGGGAGCAGTGCAGCATGGGATTCCTTCTTAGCCCAGCAAATTGAAAGACTTCGAGCTAAAGTATGGCTGAGTCGGAGTAGACGTTCGGCTCCGAACCCATGGGTAAGAATGTAGGCAAAACTGGACTACATAACATTCATTGTTTCCAGACTGTGACAATGTTGACTCCATAAACTTTTTAGGTACCACTTTAGTTTCCTCATATGCAGTCTTGCATATGGAATCAGTAGAATGCAGGATGCCATGAACCCAAAAGCCTGCAGAGTTTGTCTTGCAGATAACTGGGTTTTTGTTGCCATCAGTTTGAAATAAGTAGTCAGTTGCCTTTGTTTGTCTGGCATGAGGAAAGTCATCTGGGCAGTTGTATTCAAGCTTGCACCCAGGAATGTTATCTTTGGAGAGGGTACCAGTTGTGATTTATTTTCGTTTATTGTGTACCCTAGGCATGTTAGAAGCCTTTTCACAAACGCCAGATGTTGAAGAAGAATGTCCTTGTTTTCTGCTTGAATGAGACAGTCGTTCAAGTATGGATAGATTTGTATACTACTTTGTCTGCAAAATGCAATTACTGGTGTCAGGCACTTTGCAAAGAACCTGGGCGCAGTAGATAAGCCAAAGGGCAGTGCATAAAGCCAGCCTTGAAACCTGAAGTATCTTCTCCACGATTCCCTTATTGGGATATGCAGGTATGCCTCTTTTAGGTCTAATGTCACAAGCCAAGCGTTCTTGCCCAGCATGGGCAGAAGCTGCTGCAAAGTTAACATTATGAATTTTGGAATGTCCAGGTGTGTTCAAAATTGATAAATCCAGTATTGGACGTCAGGCCTTGACTTTTCTGGGTACCAAGCACAGTCTTGAATAAAACCCTTGTCCTTTTTCCTGTTCCGGTACTGGCTGAATAGCCCCCATATCGATGAGGGATGTAACTTGTTTCTGTGCCTCTGCCCATTGATTTTTTGGCAGATCTGGCCAACCGTTTGCAATTGGCAGTGTGTGGAAGTGGAATCTGTATCCCTGGGATACTATGTTTAACACCCACTTGTCCTGGGTTATTAACTGCCAATTTTGAGCATAAAGTGCTAATTTTCCCCCTAAGGGTACTGCCAAAACATAAGTGCTTGGTGATGACAGAAGGAAGTCATCGAGACTGTTTACTGTAGGGTTGCGTTTCATTTCCTCCAGATGTGGAGGTAGAAGCACCCCATTGCTTTGACCTGTAGGACTCCTGTGACTGGAATCTAGAACCTTTAGGGCGCCTGGATTTGCCCCGTTGAGCTCTGTCGGACACAGGAAATGACCAATTTTTTATAGGCCAGTGTCTACTGCACCTTGGTGGCTGCACATGTAAGAAGTTTTTTACAGTTTGCATAGACTTAGCTTTGTCTTCCATTTTCTTTAAAACCTTTTCTGCCTTAATACCAAACAGTATCATGCTGTAAAGGTGCATCCAGCAATTTAGCTTTAACATGATCAGGCAAATTTTGCTCTTTTAGGCAGGCATGCCTCCTAATCACAGATCCAGTAACTGCGGCCCTGCAGGAGGCCTCTAAGGAATCAAAATCACATTGCAAAGTATGCTTTCCAACTTGTTCTGCTGCATGCAGTAATTCCTGCAATTCTTTATTTTCTGCACATTCTGAAATCATCATCATTTTCTGTTTCAGTAATCCCATAACATGTTGATACCTGAGCGTATGAAACTGGCAGTTTAAGGCCCTGATTGCCAAAGGTTGCAGATGTATAAACCTTCCTTCCCATCTATCCAGTGCCCTGGATTCTCTACCAGAGGGGGTAGGATTTTTTGCTGTTGAGGCTTAACACCTTTTAGACCCTGTGAAATAGTTTAAGGGTCAGCAGCAGGGGTTCTAAATAAAAATTTGTGAGTCGGGAACCCTGTAATATCGGTCTGGCTTGCTAGGAGCTGGAGGTAAGGATTCTGGAGTCGAGCTTGATTCCGAAAACACATCATCCACAATGTCTAAAAAGTACAGTTGTGTACCTGCCATAAATCTAGATGTTAGAGTGTATTCACTGGTGCAGTCATTACACCTGGGTTATCCTGCTGGCAGGCTACCCGCAGTCGGCCTGAATTCCAAAGTCCTGGTCCGGCGTCGGTTGCTGTCGCCTCTTCCCTGACGTCAGTGCGCCAGGGGTATAAAAGATGCAGCCGACACCATTTTCTTCAGTTTCTTGCCCCCGATGTCAGGTGCCCCCAAAAAGGTAGGCTAAAAATTCTGCTTACAAAAAAGCATGCAGTAACAATCATGACCTTCATCTACAAGCAAATACACCACATAGGTTGTATAGGATAGAGAAGTATACACAAGTCCCAGCAAATAAAATGGGGCTGGAGGGAGGGTAACCTGGACTGCAACAGTGAATACACTCGAACATCTACATTTATGGTAGGTACACAACTGTACTATGTTCATCGTGTTTCAATGTTGCAGTCATTACACTTGGGTTGAATCCCAAAGCTGAGGTTGGGAGGCTGTGCCTAAACAGAATTAGGAATGGCTATGAAGCCCTGTAAAACTGCAGTGGCAAAGCCTGCTCTGGATTTAGAGTAAAGAGGCAAGTGGTAGTGCTTTGTAAAAGTGTGCACTGAACTCCAAGTTGCAGCCTCCAAAAATCCTTGGTTGGTATTCCTCTGAGGAAGGCTGCTGCTCTGGTTGAATGTGGCCTAATGCCCTTAGGCACCGATTTGCCTTGTGAATAGCAGAAATGAATGCAGTGGTCTATCCATTTTGAAATAGTCTGCTTTGAAATATCCTTTCCTCAGTCTTTCTGAAAGCTTTAGTTTTGTCCAAGTAGAAGCGCAACTGTCTGAGAATGTCCAAAGAATGCAGAAGTCTCTTCCCTTTATTCTGTGGGTTTGGATAAAAGGTAGGCAAATGAATGGTTTGGTTAAGAGCCACACTGGACACTACCTTAGGCATAAAAAAGAAGTTATGTACTCACCATAACGTTCCATCTGAGTAGGTAACTTCATTTGTCAGCAACCTGTGGGTATCGGATCCGACCTTGATCCGAGCCGGCAGCTTTCCAAGCTAAAGATCCGAGCTCTCAGCTCCTCCCCCTTACCCATAATACCCTGCTACCTCCCTCCAGTCCTCGGATCGAGTTTGCCAATTATCAGCCAACAACAGTCAAACATACTCGAAAGAGAAACGCTAACCTGATGCGTAACAGAAGGAAAATCTTCTGTTAAGAATATGATCACGCAACAGGCTAGGGGGAAGGAAGGGGGGTTGGTTGCTGACAAATGAAGTTACCTACTCAGATGGAACGTTATGGTGAGTACACAACTTCTTTATCTGAAGTAGTTAACTTCATTTAATCAGCAACCTGTGGGACAAAAACCTGGGAGGTCCTCAGGGAAGGATATTCCGGAGCACTGCGGAACCAAAGGCTGCCCTAACTCTAGATATCAGAGCCAGCTTGTAATGGGAAATGAAGGCATGAGAAGAGGCCCAAGTAGCCGCTGAACAGATGTCATCCAAGGGAACTCTACCAAAATGCTGCAGATGTAGCCATAGAACGGGTAGAGTGAGCATGAACCCCCAAGGGTTCTGGCCGACCGGAAGCTGAATACGCTTGTAGGATTCAGTGGGATATCCATCTGGCTAAGGTAACTTTGGTTACTGGCTTGCCTAAAGACGGCTTAGCGAAAGACACAAAAAGCTGTTCCAATTTGCGAGAAGCAGCTGTCCTGTGCAAGTAAAATCGCAATTGCCTATGCACATCCAACAAGTGCAGTCTATATTCCCCCTTGTTTTGAAAGTTGGGAAAGAAAACAGGCAAACTGATGATTTGATTGATATTGACCTCGGAGGTCACTTTAGGCAAGAATGAAGGATTAGTCCTGAGAGATACTCTCTCCTTATGGAACACCAGGTACGGCGGTTTTGTACAAAGGGCTTAAAGTTCAGATACCCTCCTAGCTGAAGTAATTGCAATCAAGAAAGCAGTCTTCCAAGATAAGAATTTTAATTCAACGGAAACTGCAGGTTCAAAGGGTGGACCCGTTACGGCCTGAAGAACTAAAGTTAAGTCCCATGGGGGAACCGCATTCTTGACTGGAGGTCTTAACAGAAAGGTGCCTTTCAAAAAGGTCTTGCATATCTTAGCAGAAGCTAAGGGTTTAAGGTTGTCCCCGATGTGGAAATGAGAAATGGCAGCCATCTGAACCTTCACAGTAGAAGAACTGGCCCCTTGATGGAAAATGTGGGACAGAAATTCAAGAACTGCTGGAATAGGAGCCAAGAAAGGATCCAAATCTCTATGTTTGGCCCAGATGGAAAAACACTTCCATTTACTCTTGTAGATTTTCCTGGTAGAGGGTTTATGTGCAACTACCACAATAGTTTTTACTGAAGACGAGATACCGGGAGTCCTAGCCATTAGTGGAACTGGATCAACCAAGCCGTGAGCTTGAGGTCGTCCAGGTTCGAAGTTTGCAATCCCGAAGGATGAGAGATCAGATCCGGAATGGGATCTAAGACCCAAGGAGGAGCTATGATGTGAGACTGCAGATACGGGAACCAGATCCGACGAGGCCAGAATGGGGCTATGAGGATTATTTTGCTCCCAAACAGACGAGCTTTCTGCAGAAACTTCATCATTAGCGGAAGAGGAGGATAAGCATAAAGAAGACCGGGTGGCCAAGCATGAGCCAGAGCATCTCTGGGACTCTCCCCCGGTAGGGGAATTAGAGCAAAAAATTTGCTGCATTTTGCATTTGAAGGAGACACAAAGAGATCGCAGCAAGGCTGACCCCATCTGAGGAAGATCTGTTTCGCTACCAAGGGGTTTAGAGACCACTCGTAAGGTGTGAGGATAGAACGACTCAGCTTGTCTGCTAGAATGTTGGACCGACCCGGAAAGTGTATCGCTATCAGAAAGCGGTTGGTGGAAATCGCCCATTCCCAAACTCTCATAGCCTCTCGACAAAGAGGGTAAGACCTGGTTCCTCTCTGTTTGTTGATGTACCAGACTACCGCCATGTTGTCTGTCTGAATTGCAATAGTCCCTGGAGGAAGAAGGTCCTGAAGGGCTTGTAATGCTAAAAGCACCACCCTCATCTCCAGAACACTGATATGCAGAATGGTCTCTACATTGGTCCACGTGCCTTGGACGGTTCTGCCCATGCAATGCTCCCCCCACCCGAGACGAGAAGTGTCCGTGGTCACCGTGGCTTGGGGTAGAGGCATCACGAACGGTCTCACTTCCTGAAGCTCTCGGGAATGGAGCCACCAAAGAAGGGAGCTCCTGCAAACCTTGCTTAGGGGAATCGGTGAATCCAAAGGGTGTAGAAGGAGGGACCATTGGACCTGAAGGGTCCACTGAAGGACTTATGTGCAGTCGAGCAAGAGGTGAAAGGCTGATGGCCGCCGCCATGGATCCTAGGGCTCTCAGGACTAATTCTGCGGGTGGGGCAGGGGACTGTAGGAGTGCTAATACATGGAGTGACAAGGTGCGTAACCTGTCCACTGTCAGAAAGGCCTTGGACGGGAGTGTGTTTATCCTAGCCCCTATGAAATCCAGAACTTGAACAGGATGAAGAGAAGACTTCCTGAAATTTATGGTAATGCCTAGGTGATGGGCCAAGAGTAAAAATTAATCCCTGGCGGAAAAGACTAGATGCCTGGTGGGGGCGGTGAGGAGCCAGTCGTCTAGGTACGGAAAGACCTGAATTCCTTGAAGTCTCACGTGGGCTGCTACAACTGCCATGACCTTGGTGTACACCCTGGGGGCTGTGGTGAGGCTGAACAGAAGAACCCTGAACTGATAATGACTGGCCCCCAGTCGAAAGCAGAGATACCTCCTGGATCGTCTGTCCATCAAAATGTGGTAGTACGCAACCTTGAGGTCTAGGGAGCACATATAATCGTTCTCCTGCAGAAGGGGGAGAATAGAATGTAGAGTGACCATCTGGAATTTCTCTTTGGCAATGAACTGGTTCAAGGTTGACAGGTCGGGAATTGGCCTCAAGTCCCGCGTCTTTTTTAGCACTAAAAAGAACCTGGAGTAACTGCCCAACCCGGATTGCTCTGGGGGGACGTGTTGGATGGCCCTTTTTTCTAGCAATTTCTTTATTTCCAAAGTCGCAGCCTCCCTCTTATCTTGTGGGACATCGAGGAGGTGCCTCCCTAACGGGGAAGATTCGGGAAGGGGATAGAGTAATTTCTGGATATTATTCGAAGCACCCAGCGATCTGTAGTAATGGACTGCCAACTTGCTAGATGCTCCGAAACCCCCCCCCCCCAACTGCCTCCAGAGAGGGACAGCCGGGCAAACCCCTCAGGGCTGCTGTGCCAGTCGGTCGGAGAAGGGTTCTCTCGACCCGAAATTCTTCACCCCCCCCCTCTGCACCAGCGTCCACCTTGTCCTCCCCTGCCTCTGAAGGACGAAGGGTCCGGAGCGGGACAGGACTGCTGAGATTTCCGGAATCACATCTTCTTTTGCCCTCTCTGGTTCCTTGAGAAGGACCTTTGAGGAGCAGAGAAGCAGATTCCGACAGCAGAGAGCGTCTTCCCATCTTTCTCGCTCTGGAGTAGCATGTCACAGACGGTTTTGCCGAATAGCGTAGAACCGTCAAAAGGAGCTTTAGCGAAGGATGCCTTGGAGGGTTCCACAAAGTCGCAAAGACAGAGCCAGGTGTGGCGCCGCAGGACGACCCTGCTCCGCTGGCTCTAGCCACCCCCTCCGTGGCATGGGAGAGAAGCCGCATAGAAGTGTTTGATACTGACTTTAGAGTGGCAATGCGAGCTGAGAAAGTTCGTTCGTCCTCGGCCGCCATGGACTCCTGGGGTGACCCAGCGTACTCTTATCAGATCACGCTGGAGCCTAATTACGTGTGCCAGATAATTCAGCGCCCTTATAGAAAAGGTGGCTGAAGCAAACATCCGCTTTCTAATGCTGTCCATCATCCAAGACTCCTTATCAGGAGGATGGACAGAGGAACTTTCTTGTGCCAGTTCCTTCTTGGTGGCAGCCACCACCATGGCATCTACCAGGGAACCTTTATTCCATGCGGGCTTGTCAGAAGGGGGACAAAGGATTTTATCCGGTCTCTTGGGGATTGGCTCCACAGTGTCCGGCTCCTTCCAAGCCCTGGTAGTAATCAAGTCTACCAAGGGGTTGGCCGGGGGGACACCCATGAGGGTAGACGGGCCTGCGTCAAACACCTCCAGAAACACAGACTCATCCGAGGAAGGTTTCTGGGCTGACCACCCCCCTCTTATGAACAGCATCTCCATAATGTCTCCAAAGGAGACGTCCTTCGGGGGTGATCTGGGGGAACCTTAACCTTCCTCTAAGTCCGGGTCCTCCATGAGGGACTCAGGGGAGTCCAAGTGCCTCCTCTTGCACTTTCTTTTGTGAGGGACCTCCTCGGCAGGACTGTCCGAGAAGGGCTCACCAACGGGGTCCTGTTCCTCTACAGGAACTAACTGGGGTGCAGACGCAGGCTGTCCCTGGAGCCGGACTATGGAAGAGAGGCCCATATGCGAGGGAGTGATGGGTGGATCTGCAGCACAGACCGGGGACTTTGAATTCCTCGACAGCACCCTCTCCACCATGTCGAACGCCAAAGGTGAACCACTCTCCCCTGGCTCAGAGTACTCCCCTCGGCTTCGATGTGAGGACCGGTGTTGGAGCAGACGCGATCGGACCCGAAAGGGAAGTGCGCTCCGACAACAACGGAGCCGAAGATACACTCACCCCTGCGGATCCAAAGCTTGGCTCTCGGCCCCGAGAGCTTGGATCCGAAAGATGACCCGATAAACTCGAGGGTAAAGCTGGCGAAGTAGCAACTACTATCGGCATCGACTCCGCGGCTCCAAGACGACTCGGATCAGACAGCTCCGAAACCAGATAGTGGATCAGAGAAGGAGCAATTGGTGCAAAGAAAGGGGCCGAGCTACCTCCCGGAGGGGGGGGGGCAGGAGCACTCCCATCTACATCTGGGCCTGCAGGAATCGACGCATCATCCGGTCCATATCTGCGTCGGACAAACTCCTGGTAGACCTTGAAGTCATCGAGGCAGGCCTGGAGGGCTGCCTAGACGACCTAGAGGGTGACCGGGACTCCTCCTCCTCCGGCTCCGGAGAGAAGCGTGGAGAAAGTACAGTTTTGTACCTACCATAAATGTAGATGTCCGATAGGAATGCATCTGCAGTCCTTACAAATGGGTTGTCCTGTCGTCAGGCAGCCCTTCGGTCGGCCTGATTCCAAAGTCTGGGTCCGACCTCGGCTGGTGTCGCACTTCACCTGACGTCATAGCTGCAGTTATTCGGGTATAAAGGCATCAGCCGACGCCATTTTCCTCAGTGTTTCTTGCCCCAGATGCCAGGTGCCCTCTTGGAAGGCTAAATTTGGATGAATGCCAAAGATTCCAAATAGTAGAGAGCAAACAAAAAATAAGCATGTATGTACATATATACAAACAAATACACCATAATAGATTCCCCCAGCTAGCTATAAGATGGGCAAATACCCTAGGAGCACCACAGAGGGGAAGGCGGGTGGGTAATTCTGACTGCAGATGCATTCCTATCGGACATCTACATTTATGGTAGGTACAAAACTGTACTATGTCCTTCAAGGATGCATCTGCAGTCCTTACAAATGGGTAGAATACCATAGCCAAACTGGGGGAGGTGGAAAAATAAAGTTATGGTGTAGTTAGGATCCCTTGCAAAACAGCAGTGGCAAAACCTGCTCGGGATCTAGAGTATAAAGGTAAATTATAATGCTTGGCAAATGTATGCATGGAGCTCCAAGTAGCAGCCTCTAAAATGTCCTTGGTAGCCACTCCTCGTAAGAAGGCTGTGGTAGTGGCTGTAGCCCTTGTAGAGTGAGGCCTGATGTTCTCTGGAGTTTTCTTTCCATGTTAGGAGTAACAAAATCTAATGCAATTTCCTATCCACTTGGAGATTGTCTGTTTTGAAATTGCTTTTCCTTCCCTTCCTGTTGCATATGCTACCAGTAGCTGGTCAGTTTTTCTATTGCCCTTGGTCCTGTCCAGGTAGTAGCGTAATTGTCTATGTACATCCAAGGTATGCAGCAGTCTTTCTCCCCTGTTCTGTGGGCTGGGGAAGAATGTAGGTAGGTGGATAGCCTGATTTAAAGAAACTCTGGAGACCACCTTAGGCATAAAGGAAGGATTTGTTCTCATGGACACTATCTTGATGGAAGATCAGGAAGGGTTGTACTGCCATTAATGCCTGAAGTTCAGATACCCTTCTTGCTGAAGTGATTGCCAGCAGGAAAGCAGTCTTCCATGATAAGTATTGCAATTCTGCTGTTGCTGCTGGTTCGAAAGGAGGAAGTGTCAATTTTCTAGCACAAAGTTCAAGTCCCATGCTGGTAATGGTGGCTTCCTAGGAGGCTTTACATTTTTAATTCCTCTCAGAAACTGTCTGAGCAGAGGATGTGAGAAGACAGGAGGATCCAAGTCGTATTCTGCTGAAATAGCTGATGCATGAATCTTGATGGAGGAATAGGACAGGCCTGTGTGGAAGAGCTCTGCCAAGTATTCCAGGATGTTGGCTATGTTTACCAGTGACACATCATCTCCTTTTGCAGTACTCCAAATGAGATATCTTTTCCATTTTGCTGAATAATTTTTTTCTTGTTGAGGGTCTGCGAGCCTCAAGGATAATGTCTTTAACCCTTTGGGATAAATTTGGGTTAATTGGTCTTATGCAATGTTCTAGGCAGTCAGCTGCAGAGTTTTCAGGTTTGGATGCAGATTGTTGTAGTTGTTCTGTGTTAACAGCAAGGGAACCAGGGGTAGTGGCCATATTTGTTCCCGAGACATGCTCCTCAGTAATGGGTACCAATGTTGCCTTGGCCAGTCTGGAGCTTTCAGAATGATCCTTGGACGGTCTTCTTTGATCTTCAATAGCACCTTGTGCATCAAAGGAAGTGGTGGGAATGCATATGCTGTCAGGTTTTTCCAACTGAAGGATAGGGAGTCCACCTTCCAAGCAAGTGGGTGGTACGTCCTTGTGCAGAATTTCTTTAGTTGGTGATTGCGTGGGGATGCAAATAAGTCTATTTCTGGGAGCCCCCATTTTCTTGTAATGGTTTTGAAGATGTCCGGATGCAGCATCCATTCGTGAGCATCCGTGGTAGTCCTGCTTAAAATGTCTGCTAGAATGTTTTCTTTTCCTGGTACAAAAATTGCTTTTAACTGAATGTTGTAGCTCAGGGCCACATTCCAGAGGTCCAGTGCCATCCGGCAAAGAGGATACGAATGTGTGCCTCCCTGTTTGTTAATGTACCACAACTGTGGTGTTGTCTGTCCTTATCAATAGACCTTGTTGGAGGAATGGCCTGAATGTTTGAATTGACAGTTTCACTGCCAGCATTTCCTTTAGATTTATGTGTAGGTGCAGCTGGTCTTGAGTCCATAAGCCTTGTATGCACTTGTCCAGCATGTGTGCCCCCCAACCGAGGTCTGAGGCGTCTGTCGTGATGGTTTGGTTTGGTTGAGTACTGTGGAAGGGCAATCCTGTGTTTGATTGACAAGCCTGAGCCCACCATAGGAATTCTTGCTTCAGGCATGGAATAATTGGAATCTGGGTTTCTAAGCTGTGCTTGTGTTGAGACCATAAATTCCTTAGGTACCACTGTAGTTTTCTCATATGCAGTCTGGCATGAGGAACCAATATTATGCAGGATGCCATGAAGCCCAAGGCTTGCAGTACTTTTCTTGCTGTCAGATGGTTCTGCTTTGTTAAAGCCAAGAAGTAGAGAGGTAGCTGTTCCTGTTTTTCTACTGTTAGGAATGCCATTTGCTTTGATGTGTCCAACTCTGCACCCAAAAAGGTTATTCTCTGGGATGGTATCAGTCTTGACTTTTTTATACTGACTGTGTATCCCAGGGCTTGTAGCAGGTAAATGACCCTTTGTAAGTCTTCTGCTAGCTTGTTTTTGTTGCCCGCTTGTATCAGGCAGTCGTCCAGGTAGGGGTAGATTTGGATTCCCTGAAGCCTGCAATGAGCAATTACTGATGCCAGGCATTTCGTGAACACTCTGGGCGCAGTAGATAAGCCAAAGGGCAATGCTGAGAATTGATAATGCTCTGATCCTGCAAGAAATCTGAGGTATCTTCTGCAGTTTGGTCGTATGGGGACGTGCAGGTATGCCTCCTTGAGATCTAGAGTTACCAGCCAAGACTCCTTGCCCAGCATGGGAAGAAGCTGCTGTAGGGTCAGCATTTTGAATTTTGGAACAATGAAGAATGTTTAAAGCGGACAGGTCGAGAATAGGTCTCCATTTGCTCTTTTTTCTTGGTACCAGGAAGAGTCTGGAGTAAAATCCCTTTCCTTGCTCCATAGATGATACCTTTTCTACAGCTCCCATCCTTAATAATTGGGATATTTGTTTTAGAGCTTCTGTCTTTTGATTTGGAGGTAGGTTTGGCATTCCTCTCTTCCCTGGTAGAGTATGGAAGTGAAACCTGTAGCCTTGGTCTATTGTCTGTAAAATCCACTTGTCTCTTGTGATGTAATGCCAGTTTGTTGAAAATAAGGCTAGCTTCCCGCCTACGGGTGCTTGTAGTTGTTCCCTGGTAGGCGGTGCCAGAGCCAAGTCACTGTGATTGACCTGTAGTTGTGGTGGTGGCTGTGTCTCGCTGGTTGTTGCCCTGCCACTGGCGTCCTCTGTAGGCACCCCTGGATTGGCTTTTGCCTCTTGAACGCCTATTCCTGCCTCTCTGAGTTCTGGAGGAGTCTGGAAAGGACCAATCCTTGGAGGGCCAATTCCTGCTAAACCTCGGAGGTTGGACCTATAAGAAATCTTTCACTGTTTGGACAGATTTTGCCTTCTCTTCCATCTTCTTCAGCACTTGTGCAGGAGAGCCAAACAAATTGATCTTATCCATAGGAGCATCTAATAGTTTTGATTTGACATGGTCTGGTAAGGCCTGTTCTTTTAACCATGCATGCCTTCTGATGACTGTGCCAGTCATGGCTGATCTAAAGGAAGCCTCCAGTGCATCATAGCCGCATTTTAAGGAATGGTTACTGACTGGTTGAATGTTATGTACCATTTCCTGCACATATTTTTTGTCTACTGTTTCATCCGAGGACACTTTTTTGGTTAACTGGTCTAGCAAAAATTCTTGATACTGCATCATGTGAAATTGACAGTTCAAGGCCCTAGCTGAAAGAGTAGCAGAAGTGAACTTTTTTACCCCATCTCTCTAAGGATCTGGATTCCCTTTCAGAGGGGAGGGGGTTTTTGGCAGAGGTAGCTGCTACAGCCTTAGGTCCTTGGGAGATAGTCTCTGGATCTGCAAAGGGAGCCTTATACAAGTGGTAATGTGTGTCCGGGACCCTGTAGTATCTATCGGGCTTAACAGGGGCCGGAGGCAGAGAATCAGGAGCAGTACAAGCATCATTAAATGCATCATCTACAACAGGAAGAACTGGAGGTATGGCTAAAGGCCTATGTTGTGGCAAATGCAGAAAGGTTCTAAGCCTTTTTCTGGAATCTGAAAAATCCTGGCCCTGCCACTGAAATTGTTCCCTCATAGCATGCAAGGTTTCCCCAAAAGAAAATTCCTCAGGCGGAGAGGCAGAAGGGATGGACTCTTCAGCATCAGAGTCTTCATAAGGGGAGTATGGAGCCTCTGGAGGGTCTGTATCATTTGAATCATCAGAGGAATCATCTGTAGACAGTGGCTCAGGGGGCTCTGCTCTAGGCCTCTTCTCTGGAGGCGGGTGAGAGGCCCTGTCTGGTTGAGGTTG
Organism: Protopterus annectens; assembly: GCF_019279795.1. Taxonomy (NCBI): domain Eukaryota; kingdom Metazoa; phylum Chordata; order Ceratodontiformes; family Protopteridae; genus Protopterus; species Protopterus annectens. The sequence continues at coordinate 1,821,051,853 of NC_056744.1, forward strand.
GGATCCTCGGATTAAAGAAATGAGATCCTCTGCTAAACTAAGCATTTGTGAACTAGAGCTAGGCCTGTGAGAGGGGGGCTTAGCAGGCACAGATTTAGTAGCTTTAGCTGCTTTAGCCCTGGCAAAGGCCTTAATGGACATGGCTGCAGGTGGCCTAGCAGCTCCACGTGCAGGGGTTGAAATATCCAAGGGAATAGTGTCTGATAATTCCTGAGAAACTGCAACAGCAGGTGGGATTTCAGAAGCCGATTCCACGAGGTTGGAAGAGGCCTCGGTAGAAGGAAAGTTTTCGGCTGAAGGAAGAACCGCTTGCTCGGTTTCAGCCGAAACAGACACTCGCGGTTGGCTTAACCGGGGTTTCGGCCGAAACCGCGGACCGCGAGTGTCGGTCCTTTTCCATGCTTTTTTTAGATATTTGTGAAGTCGGAGGATCCGACGGCATAATATAAGCAAAATCGGAGCCGAAAAACTCCTCAGCAAATTCCGACCGACGTCTAAGCGTCCGCCGGTTAAAAGAAGCACAGGCTAGACAAGCTGCGACGTCGTGGTCTGGGCCTAGACAAGGTAAACAGTAAGAGTGGAAATCTTTATGAGGTATTTGTTTCCCACAAGTTAAACAGTTATTCACTTTTTCTGACATCGGCTGAGGCAAGAAAGAGTCCCCAACGGGGTACTTAGCTTTTTAGAAGTCTTCGCTAATCTCTGGTTCTGACCGACCGGCACTTGAGAACGACTTCTGCTTCGGGCGCCACGCGGCAAGAAAGACTGAGGAAAATGGCGTCGGCTGATGCCTTTATACCCGAATAACTGCAGCTATGACGTCGGGTGAAGTGCGACACCAGCCGAGGCCAGACCCAGACTTTGGAATCCGGCCGACCGAAGGGCTGCCTGACGACAGGACAACCCATTTGTAAGGACTGCAGATGCATCCTTGAAGGACATCGGAGCTGAGAGGGGGAAGACCTGGAAACCCTTGCGTGGGAACCAAGCACTTTAGCCAGCGGAGCCGAAGGGGCTCATTCGGCCCATTGCTTATGGCTCTTATGCCTATCCCTCTCCTTTTCTTTCTCTGTGCCCCCTATCTTTCTATGAAGAGCCCCCCTCTCCCTGGGAAACAGCGGGAGGTTGAGTCCCACCCAGGGGAGGGGAAGATGAAGGCTGGACAGTCGCAGCCGCGACTGGCGCCACTGAGGGAGAGGAGGAAGAAGAATCCGGGGGTAAGAGTCCCGCCAAGATTAGCTTGTTTCTCCTGTCCCTCACAGCCCGGGGGTTGAAGGCTGCACAAATCTGGCATCCCGATGTTAAGTGGCCTACCCCCAGGCAGAGAACGCACTGAGTGTGGCCATCCGCTGGGGACAGCTTATGACCACACTCAGCACATTTTGAAAAAATGGCCTTAAGGCCCTCGGCAATCAAGCTCAAGCACACACCCTAACACACAGCAAGGGGAAGGGAAAACACTAATTTACCAATAAAAGTAAATAAAAAACGGTTTAACTAAACTACAGGTCTGCTACACACACTCGCACACTAAAAAACGTTAGAATTTTAACCAAAAACTCCTAAATTCCTTTCATCTAAAACGCCAAGAGCCCGCCCCTTATACTTCAGAAGCTGCAGCAAACGAGATCTGGGGACTGGAGGGAGGTAGCAGGGTATTATGGGTAAGGGGGAGGAGCTGATAGCTCGGATCTTTAGCTTGGAAAGCTGCCGGCTCGGATCCAGGTTGGATCCGATACCCACAGGTTGCTGATCAAATGAAGTTAACTACTTCAGATTGTTGGGTTTGTCCTTAGAGAAACCCTGTCCGGATGGAAAATAATAAAAGGTTCCACAGCCATTAGTGCCTGTAACTCCCAAGTTATTGCTAGGAGCAGAGCTGTTTTCCATAAGAATTTTCTCTCAGCTGTATTGGCTGGCTCAAAAGGAGGCAGTTTGAGCTTTTCCAAGACAAAATTGAGATCCCATGCAGGTAATGGTGCTCTCCTTGGAGGTTTTGTGTTTTTGGCCCCTCTGAGGTATTGCCTTAGCAGTGGATGTGAAAAAATAGGTGGGTCCGTATTGTAATGAGCTGAAATGGCAGAGGCATGTATCTTAATTGAGGAGTATAGGCCTTTGTCCAGCATCTCGGTTAGATATTGTAAAATCTGAAAAAATAGTGTTGAATTCCAAATGCTAATCCAATGACAACAGAAACCAAATGATTTTAGCGCTTTCATTCACTATTACGTGAACTTAATCAGAAAAAAGTATGTTCCACCCAAACATCCTTTTATATCAAATACACAGGAAATGACATCACTGACTAAAAACTTTTCATAGTTCAATTAAATGACTTGTATAAAAAAATTTTAAAATGAATTATGTATTTATATATATGTATATATATAAATTACATATCTATTTGTGTAATAGAAACCACTTTAAATTAATAGACTCATTTAGTCCGGGTGCTTGATCAGCCCCTAAAAATAACTGCCAAAATGTTTCTTTACACTCAAATGTTATTCAAATCCCCTCCAAACATAATTTTCTCTATTTTTTCTACTACAAAAAATTCAAACTTTTTAAACTCAGCACATCTAGAAGCGTGCTTAGCCAGGGAATTAGTTGGATCCTTATTTCTAATAGCCAAGTTGTGTTAGTAAATTCTACGTTTCAAAGTCCTAATGGTTTTCCCCACATAATAATGTGACATGATACACTTTGCGCTATATATACTACAAATTCTGTATTACAATTGTAATAGTCCTTGGCCCATATAGTGTAGTTTGAATGACTAAAGGTGATAAAGGAACTATTACTAGTAAATCTACACTGTTTGCAGTTCCTACAAGCGTATGTACCTTTCTTTGTACTAACTAATCTCACATTGGTATGATCTCTCCGATTTTTTCTTTCCAACATTAATTTTAAATTAAGTACTCTCTCGTAGGTAAATTTAGGTTTATTACCTATTAAACTTACTAGGTCTTTATTAACCTAATAAAATCTTCCAATTATTTTCTATAATACATATAAAGAATATTTGGTACAAGCGTGTCAATTCCTTATGCCTGGTTCCAAGCACAGAATCTCTTCCATTTTTCTGCATAAGATTTTCTGGTGCTGGGCCTCCTGGACTCCAAAATAACATCCATAACCGCTTTAGAGAGATGTATTCTGAATGGTTACATTATCCACCACGCAGCCAGATTTAGGGTTCTGAGATGGCTGTGCAGTATCTGATTGTTTTGTTGGGTCAGTAAATGAGGAATTTGAGGCAATGTCCAGGCTGGGACTTGAGACAAGCTCTTTAGAATTGGGTACCAGTGCTGGTGTGGCAAATCTGGGGCAATCAGTATCATTTTTGGCTTCTCTTGTCTGACCTTTAGGAGTACCTTGGGGAGGAGAGACAATGGAGGAAATGCATATACTGTAAGGTTTTTCCAAATGAATGACAGGGCATCCACTTTCCATGCTTGCTTGTGATAAGTCCTTGTGCAGAATCTCTGTAGTTGGCAGTTGTGAGGGGAGGCAAATAGATGTCTGGGCATCCCCATTTCCTTAGCATGCTGAAGATTTGTGGATCTAGTTTCCACTCGCGAGGGTCCATGATGTTTCTGCTTAGTTCGTCTGCCAGAGCATTCGTTTTTCCTGGCAGGAATTGTGCTTGCAGGTGTACTTGATAAGTCAATGCTGTGTTCCACAAAATCATGGCTCGTCTGCAGAGGGGGTAAGAATGTGTGCCTCCCTGTTTATGTACCACATGACTGTAGTACTGTCCGTCTTTATCAGCAGTTGTCCTGGATGAAGCAGATCCTTGAAGGCTGTCAGGGCATTTTGTACAGCTAGCATCTCTTTTTGATGGATGTGAAGATGCCTTTGGCTTGCGGGCGATGTGCCTCGAATACATTTTCCTGCCATGTGGGCCCCCCAGACAATCTGATGCATCTGTTAGTGTTTGCCGGATGTGGGTAAAGTGAATGGCTGTCCCTTGCTGTGGTGACAGGCCTGTGCCCACCATTGAAAAGTACAGTTGTGAACCTACCATAAATGTAGATGTTCGAGTGTATTCACTGTTGCAGTCATTACACTTGGGTTATCCTGCTGGCAGGCGACCCGCAGTCGGCCTGAGTTCCAAAGTCTTGGTCCGGCGTCAGTTGCTGTCACCTCTTCCCTGACGTCAGTGCGCCAGGGGTATAAAAAGATGCAACTGACACCATTTTCTTCAGTTTTTCTTGCCCCAGATGTCAGGTGCCCCCAGATAGGATGGCTGGAAAAATAAAAATTATGCCAAATAGTATGCACGTACTAATATAAATATTTCCTTCAACTGCAAGCAAATACACCACATAGGATGTATAGAGATGAGAAGTACAGAAAAGTCCCAGCAATGAAAAAAGGGGGATGGTGGGTGGGTAACCTGGACTGCAACCGTGAATACACTCGAACATCTACATTTATGGTAGGTACACAACTGTACTATGTTCGTGTTTCACTGTTGCAGTCATTACACTTGGGTTGAATCCCAAAGCTGAGGTTGGGTGGCTGGGTCTAAATTGGATTTGGAGAGGCTACTAGGCCCTGCAGAACTGCAGTGGCAAAGCCTGCTCTGGATTTAGAGTAGAGAGGTAAGTGATAGTGCTTGGTGAAAGTGTGCACTGAGCTCCCGGTTGCAGCTTCTAAAATGTCCTTGGTTGGTACCCCTCTGAGGTGGCTGCTGCTCTGGTAGAATGTGGCCTAATGTCCTTAGGCACTGATTTGCCATGTTGTGCATAACAGAAGTGGATGCAGTGTCCTATCCATTTTGAAATTGTCTGCATTGTGATGGGCTTTCCTTGTGATCCTGCAGCAAAAGCTACAAAACAGTTGCTCAGTTTTTCTGAAAGCTTTTGTTTTGTCTAAGTAGAATCGTAGCTGTCTGTGTATATCCAAAGCATGCAGAAGTTTCTCCCCTTTATTCTGGGGGTTTGGGTAGAAAGTTGGTAAATGAATGGTTTGGTTCAGGGCAACATTGGAAACCCTTTTGGCATGAAAGTTGGGTTTGTCCTAAGAGAAACCCTGTCCTGGTGAAAAATGATGAAAGGTTCCACAGCCATTAATGCCTGTAACTCAGACTCTTCTTGTGAAGTTATTACTAGGAGCAGAGCAGTTTTCCATGATAAGAATTTTATATCAGCTGTGCTGGCTGATTCGAAAGGAGGCAGTGAGTTTTTCTAAAACAAAATTAAGATCCCAAGTTGGTACTGGTGCTCTCCTTGGGGGTATTATGTTTTTTGCCCCTCTGATGTATCGTTTTAGTACAGGATGTGAAAAAATAAGAAGTTATGTACCTACCATAATGTTCCATGTTAGTTGTCTTCTTCTCGCCTTCTTTCTTGCTGGATGGGTTCGGAGCCGATCCTCTGCTCCAACTCTGCAATCTACTAAAGCTCGAGAGCTATTTACTGGCTCGAGGCCCTCCCTATATCCCACAATGCTAGGCGTCAGATCCCCAGATCTCGTTTGGCAGAGCTAACACCAAGGAAGGATTCAAGGACACCTGTCCAACCACAAGGAAAAACTATAGTACAAGGACAGAGGAGGACACAATGTACATCAGAGTTGTCCAGAGGAAGAAGGCCTCAAAAGGGGACTCTTCTCGGTCTGTCCAGGCTAGGGGGAAGGAGGGTGGGATGCAAGAAAGAAGGCGAGAACAAGACAACTAACATGGAACGTTATGGTAGGTACATAACTTCTTAATGTTAAGTTGTCTATCTCGCCTTCATTCTTGCTGGATGGGACAGCGTCCCTAGCACCTTAGTCCTGGGTGGCTCATCGGAACAGACTCTTGAGCACAGTGGAATCAAACTCAGCTCTATTCCTAGAGGCCACATCCAACTTATAATGCGAAATGAAAGTATGAGGAGTGGCCCAAGTGGCTGCGGCACAAATAGATTCCATTGGTAGTCTTGCTTGAAAAGCTACCGACGTAGCTAAAGCTCTGGTGGAATAACCTTTAGGTTTAGCAGGGAGTTCTTTATGTTTGAGCTGATAAATCAAGGTAATAATAGAGGACAACCTCCTGGATAAGGTTACTTTGGAAACTGGCAGTCCTTGCTTGCCCTCGGCATAGGATAAGAAGAGTTGGTCTGATTTTCTTATTTGCTTAGTCCTGTCCAAGTAGAAACGTAATTGCCTATGAACATCCAAGCGGTGCAAATTTTGTTCAGCTTTGTTCGACTAGTTAGGAAAAAAAGACAGGCAGATCAATAGTCTGATTCAGATTTGTTTCAGAAGGTATCTTGGGTAGAAACGAAGGATTAGGCCTAAGTGAAACTCTGCCCTTATGAAACACAAGATAAGGAGGACGAATACAGAGGGCTAGAACTTCCGAAACACTCCTAGCTGATGTGATGGCTAACAAAAAGGGAGTCTTCCAGGAGAGCAATTTTAAGGAACAGGAAGTCGCGGGTTCAAAGGGGGGGAGAATCAAGGAAGCCAATATCAAGTTCAAGTCCCAGGGAGGCGGGGGATCTCTGACCGGGGGCCTAAGCAACAAAGTTCCTTTTAGAAAGGCCTTCCAAAGTTTGTGGGACATGATGCTGGTTTCTGACAGGCCAGCATGGAAATTTGCAATAGCAGCTAATTGGACCCTAATGGTGGCAGAGGAGGAACCAGCTTGAAAGAGCTCTGCTAAAAAATCTGAAACATGATGGACAGGGGCTGTAAAGGGGTCAATATTCCTGGCCTCTGCCCAGAAAGAGGAACGTTTCCACTTACTAGCATAAGTCTTCCTGGTGGCAGATTTGTGCGAAGAAAGTATGATTTCACACACTGACTGAGAAATTAGTGGAAGCCTGGCTAAGGTTGGAAGTGGAGCAACCAACCTGTGAGGTTGAGAGACTGAAGGGATTGGTGCAGCCCGACTGATGGACCAACAGGTCTGGCACTGGGTCCAGATTCCATGGCTGCTCCAGCAGGCGACGATGCAGGAACGGGAACCAAATTTGTCGAGGCCAGTAAGGGGCAACAAGGATGATCCTGGATCTCAATGCGGTTGCTTCCTGAATTAGCTTGGGAATAAGGGGAAAAGGCGGGAATGCATACAGAAGATCCCGGGGCCAATCGTGAACTAGAGCGTCTCTGGGGGAGTGCCCGGGAAGGGGGAAGAGTGTGAAGAAGTCATCACACTTGCTGTTGAGAGGAGTTGCAAAAAGGTCGCAGCAAGGTTGACCCCATCTGCGGAAGATTTTGTCCACTACTGATTGATTGAGACACCACTCGTGAGGCAAGAGAATAGCTCTGCTTAGCCTGTCCGCTATGACGTTGGACCTCCCGGGGATGTGCGTTGCTATCAGAAACCGTTGAGAGGAGATCGCCCAATGCCATAGTCTGAGTGCTTCTCGACATAAGGGATAGGACTTGGTTCCGCCCTGCTTGTTGATGTACCATACTACAGACATATTTGTCTGTCTGAATTGCAATAGTCCCGGTGGGTAGAGAGTCTTGAAGATCTTGCAACGCCAAAAGCACCGCTCTCATTTCCAAGACATTTGTGTGCAGATGGTACTCTAGAGGTTGCCAAGTGCCCTGGACAGTCCTGCCCTGAAAATGCCCCCCCCCCCCCACCCGATCAGGGAGGCATCCGTGGTCACTGTGGCAACAGGAGGAGGAAGAACACACGGTCTGCCCTGGAGTATAAGAGGGGAGACCATCCACCAAGCCAGGTGGTCTTTGCATGGTTGAGTGATTATCTTGTGAGACATCGGAAGTTGTTGAAAGGACCATCGAGTAAACAGCATCCACTGAAGAAGCCGCATGTGAAAACGAGCCAGGGGAACTAGTATGATTGCTGCTGCCATGAGGCCCAAAGTCTTTAGTACAAATCTGGCCTGAATCCTGTTGCACTGTAGTAAGACCTGCACATGTCAGCGAATGTCTGACGCTCTGTCTAGAGGAAGTCTTGCAGAGAGGTCTTTTGTATTTAAGCTTGCGCCTATAAGGACTATAGACGGACAAGGCGACAATGCAGACTTTTCGAAATTTATTGATATACCTAGCTCGGAGCAAGTTTGGATGGTATAATCCCTGGCTCGTAGTAGCTGATGCCTGGTAGAAGCAGTGAGGAGCCAGTCATCGAGATATGGAAACACCTGGAATCCTCGCCATCTCAGGTGAGCCGTAACCACTGCCATACATTTGGTGAACACCCTGGGGGCTGTGGTGAGACCAAAGGGCAGGGCTCTGAACTGATAGTGACTGGCTCCTAGCTGGAAGCGGAGAAACCTTCTGGAGCGCCTGTTCATTTTGATATGGTAGTACGCATCCTGAAGGTCTATGGAGCACATCCAAATTTCCTGACCCAAAAAGGGTAGAATGGACTGAAGCATGACCATCCGGAAGTTTGTTCTTTGAACAGACTTGTTTAGCCTGCTGAGATCCAAAATGGGTCTCCAGTACCCTGTCTTTTTGGCACCAAAAAGAACTTGGGAGTAAATTCCGGATCCTTGCTGGTCTGCTGGGGCTGGCTGGATGGCCCGTTTTTCTAGCAGTTTTGAAATTTCTAGCACTGCTTGTTCCCTTAGACCGGGTGGAACATCTGGAAGGGACTTGGTTGTTTGTACCGGGGTGTGGACAAAGGGGATCTTGTAACCCTCGGATATGATAGACCGTACCCATTTCTCTTGTGTGAGGAGTTGCCAGGCTTCTGGGTACAGTGACAATCTTCCCCCGACTGCCTCCGAGGGTGGACAGTCAGGCAGCCCCTCAGGGGTGCTGTAAGGGTTTGTCAGAGAAAGATTCTCTGCTACCCTGATTTTGCGGGCCCCCTCTGCCCCTCGGGTGGCGTCTATTATGGTTCCCTCCCCTGCCCTGGAGGGAAACTCGTCATGCGTCTCAGGCACGACTCCCTGGGGTTTCCGAAACCACATTTTTCCACTCTTCTGACCCTTGGGGTATGGTCTAGGGGGAATGGAGAAACGGACTCCCACGGCAGAGAGAGAGGCTTGCCTTCCTGCTCACCCCTGGTAAGGGTATCTTTCACCTGTGGTCCAAACAGAGCCGAACCATTGAAGGGGGTATTGGTGAAGGACGCCTTAAAGGGGTCAGCAAAGTTACATAACAGCATCCAGGCATGTCTTCTCAAAGCCACGCCTGTACATGCGGCCCTACTCGCCCCATCAGCTGCATAAGAAATGAGCCGCATGGAGGAGTTGACAATAGAATTAAGGGTCGCCAGCTGGGAGTTGATCTTATCTTGAGCTCCCGCAGCTGATGGATCCTGAAGGGTATCACCCAGTTCCCTGAGAAGATCCCTTTGGAGACGGGTGAAATGGCACAGATAATTCAGCAACCGCATAGAAAAAGTCGCTGAGGAAAACATCCGCTTCCCGTACCTGTCCATTGTCCTAGATTCTTTATTAGGTGGATGGACAGGCACCGAAGGGTCAGCCAGCTCCTTAGTTTGTGGCTGCTGCAACAACCCATGGCATCAACAGGGACACCCTTTGTCAAGAATTGCTTGTTGGGTGGGGCTGTAAAAAATTTAGTGGGCCTACGGGGAGTTGGTTCCACTGTGTCCGGGGCTAACCACGCCTTTCGATCCACTACTTCCATTAGCGGGTCGAAAGGTGGAGACACCCAGGAGGTCGAAGGGTGAGAACCAAATGCGTCCAGGTAGACCGACTCGTCCCCCGAAGGGTTAAGGGCAGTCCAGTTCCCCCTCTGCTTAAGGATCTCTAGGATGTCTGAAAAGGAGACATCCTCAGAGGGGGATCTTGGGGACCCTTCCGAATCCTCCAAGTCTGTATCAGACGGACTCGGGGGAGTCGACATGTTTCCTCTTACATTTTCTCTTCAGTGGGGACTCCGAAGGATCGGGGGAGGCCTTGGAAGAGGAAGATATGCCCAATGGGGTGACCTGGAGCATTTGCTCTCCACGCTTGGGGTCAGGAGGATGGACAGAGACCGATGCAGGCACCATGGGGGGAGGAGCTGAAAGGGCTGATAGAGGGGCCGACTCAGGAGTCAGCACACTCCTCATGACCTTGAAGGCGCCCCTATCAGGCAGGGCAGAAGGTCCCCACTCCGAAGACAGGAGAACCCCTGCCGGCACAGAGAGGGACGGCTCCGAGGCCGATGTCGAGCTCACCTGCACCGAGGCTCCAAGAGGGAGAACGGGGTCGGACAAGGGTCCAATGCTACTCGCCCCCTCGGAGCCGACGAGGGAGTCTCGGCGTCCAGATCCCTCCAAGGACAGAACCAAAGAAGAGATCAGAGCCAACGAAGTAGCCGAAAGGTGTGGCATCGGTTCAGACGTTACCAAAATTCGAGCCCCAACCAGCTCAGGCTCCGAACACAAGGAGGGAGTCGGAGGAGGAACTGCTGAAGATACCGGGACAGCCACAGTCTGTTGAGATGGGCTGGTTAACATTTTGGCCAGGGCCTGCGATTTAAGGAGTTTACTGACCACCCTCTCTAAGTCATGATCGGATAGCCTGGAAGACCGAGATGAGTGGGACCTATGGCTTTTTTCAGATTGGAGCAATGGTGACCTCGGAGCCGAACGAACCGATTCTAGGGAAGGGGACCTAGAACATTTTCAGCTGGAAGACAGTTCCGACACTAAGGTCGGAGCCGACTGAGGTCCAGAGGTGTCGGCTCCAGCCGGAGCCGAAGAGGAGGCAGGCGCTCCACCAGGCGAAGGCTACGAACAGGGAGCCGACGGCTTGGCGGGCTTTGAGGATTTACCCGACGAAGGCTTGGTCGGGGATCCTTCTGGCTTAAGTAAGCCTCTCAGGATGAGCTTGTTCCTACGCTCCTGCAGGACTCTCGGGCTGAAGGCATGACAGACCGAGCAGGAGTCCTGCAGGTGTAGGGGACCCAAGCAATAAACACAAGAAGTGTGACCATCTGTCAGAGACATCTGACAGCACGAGTCACACTTCTTAAAACCTGAGGCTTTGGTATCCTTAGACATAGTGGATACCAAAGAAGAAAAGTCACTTGTGCTTAAACACAGAAAAACACACACTCGCACTAAACTAACAATATTAATAACTACACAGCTATATACTAATGCCAAATATATATATATAAATATATACAAAAACTACAAGCCTACAAACTGTAGTAAAGTAGAAGAGCTAAACACTACCCTATTAACACAAGGAAAAGGAGGGGAGATTAGCCACTAAGAAAAAAGGGGGGGGGGGGACGACTCTCCAACTAAAAATGAGTTTCTGAGAGGGAATATTACGGAGTAAACAGTGAATTAACTAACCGGAAAGCTATATATATATATCTAAGATAAGTTTGTAGAAAAAACACTAAAGTTAACTTTTGTACCAATATTAGAAGAAAAGATTAATACGACCTGGAGCCAAGTAAATTCATAACCTCGTAGCTGAAGCGGCAAACGAGATCTGGGGATCTGACGCCTAGCATTGTGGGATATAGGGAGGGCCTCGAGCCAGTAAATAGCTCTCGAGCTTTAGTAGATTGCCGAATCGGAGCTGAGGATCGGCTCCAAACCCATCCAGCAAGAATGAAGGCGAGATAGACAACTTAACATTAAGAAGTTATGTACCTACCATAATGTTCCATGTTAGTTGTCTTCTCTCCTTTCTTGCTGGTTGGGTTCGGAGCCGATCCTCGGCTCAGACTCAGCCATCTTCTAAAGCTCGAGAGCCATTTACTGGCTCGAGGCCTCCCCATATCCCACAATGCCTGGTGCTAGATCCCCAGATCTTGTTTGGTAGACCTAACTACAGACAAATATAAGGACTCCTGTCCTAACAGCATATGTTTAGCTACAGAGCTAAAAGGTTGAGGGAACAAACCAGTTAAGACCCAGCCAGCTAAAATGAGCTCAGAGGGCAACTCTTCTCGGTCTATTAGGATAGGGGACGGAGGGTGGGACGCAAGAAAGAAGGCGAGAAGACAACAACTAACATGGAACGTTATGGTAGGTACATAACTTCTTAATGTTAAGTTGTCAATCTCGCCTTCATTCTTGCTGGTTGGGACAGCGTCCCTAGCACCTCAGTCCTGGGTGGCTCATCGGAACAGACTCTTCAGCACAGTGGAACCAAAATCAGCTCTGCTCCTAGAGGCCACATCCAACTTATAATGAGAAATAAATGTATGGGGAGTGGCCCATGTAGCTGCCGCACAAATGGCTTCCATTGGTAATCTTGCCTGAAAAGCTACAGAAGTAGCTAAAGCCCTAGTAGTGGCCTTTTGGTTTAGCAGGGAGCTGTTTGTTCCTCAACTGATAAATCAAAGTAATAATAGAAGTCAACCACCTAGATAGAGTTACTTTAGACACTGGTAGACCTTGTTTACCTTCAGCATAGGACAGAAAGAGCTGATCTGATTTTCTAATTTGTTTAGTCCTATGCAAGCAGAAACATAATTGTCTATGAACATCCAACTGATGTAATTTATGTCCAGCTTTGTTAGAATAATTTGGGAAGAAGACCGGGAGATCAATGGACTGATTCAGATTACTCTCAGAAGGTACCTTAGGAAGGAAGGAGGGATTAGTCCTGAGCGAAACTCTGTCATTATGGAAAACTAAATAAGGAGGGCGAACACAAAGGGCCTGGAGTTCGGAAACTCTTCTGGCTGAGGTAATTGCCACAAGAAAGAGGGTTTTCCAAGAAAGAAACTTTAAGGAACATGAAGCTGCGGGTTCAAAGGGGGGCAATATTAGGGAAGCTAAGATCAAATTAAGATCCCATGGAGGCGAGGGATCGCTTACTGGGGGCCTGAGCAAAGTAGACCCTTTGAGAAAAGCTTTGCAAAGCTTATGGGACATGATACTAGTTTCATATAGGTCTGTATGAAAATTTGAAATTGCGGCTAACTGAACTCTAATGGTGGAAGAAGAGGACCCAGCCTGAAAAAGTTCCGCTAAGAAATCTAAAACGTGGTGGACCGAGGCTGAAAAGGGATCTATGTTTTTAGACTCTGCCCAGCAAGAAAAACATTTCCACTTACTAGCATAAGTTTTTCTGGTGGTAGATTTGTGCGAAGATAAAATGATTTCACGCACCAACTGGGAAATGTCCGGAAGCCTGGCTAAGGTTGGAAGTGGAGCAACCAAGCTGCGAGGTTGAGAGACTGCAGGGATTGGTGCAGCCCGCCCGAATGATGGATCAGGAGGTTTGGTACTGGGTCCAGGGCTGCTCCAGAAGGTGATGATGCAGGAAAGTACAGTTTTGTACCTACCATAAATGTAGATGTTCGAGTGTTCACCCTGCTGCAGTCATCACACTTGGGTTATCCTATCGTTAGGCGGTCCCGCAGTCGGACGGATTTCCAAAGTCTTGGTCCGACGTCGGTTGCTGTCGCTTCATCCCTGACGTCAGTGCGCCAGGGGTACATATATTGCAACAGACGCCATTTTCTTCAGTTTTTCTTGCCCCAGATGTCAGGTGCCCCCAAAAAGGTGATCCAAATCAGTACCATAAAGTGAGAACAGTGAACAGACACAAAAACCCTTCAGCTATAAGCAAATACATCAGTAAGGCATAGCAGAGGTTAGCCAGTAAATCAGAGGGGTTGGAGGGAGAGTAACCTGGACTGCAGCAGGGTGAACACTCGAACATCTACATTTATGGTAGACACAAAACTGTACTATGTTCATCGTGTTACCCTGCTGCAGTCATCACACTTGGGTTGAGTCCCAAAGCTAAGGTAGGGTGGAGGCATTAGAGAAGGTTAGAGGAGTCAATGAGCCCCTGCAGGACTGCTGTGGCGAAACCTGCCCTGGACTTACAGTAAAGAGGCAAGTGATGGTGTTTGGTGAAGGTGTGTACAGAACTCCAAGTAGCAGCTTCTAAAATTTCCTTGGTAGGAACCCCCCTGAGAAAGGCTGTAGAGGTAGCTGTAGCCCTGGTAGAGTGGGACCTAATGGTAGGAGGAAAGTACAGTTTTGTACCTACCATAAATGTAGATGTTCGAGTGCTAACACAGCTGCAGTCATAACAGATGGGTTCTCCTGCCGTCAGGCGGGTCCTCGGTCGGCCGAATTCCAAAGTCTAGGTCCGGCGTCGGTTGTCGTCGCTTCTTCCCTGACGTCAGTGCGACACCTTTTATGGTGTATTTGCTTGCAACTACTGTTTTTTGATTATATTGCATTGCATTATTACATTATTTTATGTATTGCCTTCCTTCTGGGGGCACCTGACATCTGGGGCAAGAAAGACTGAAGAAAATGGCGTTGGCTGGTTCCTTTATACCCCTGTTGCACTGACGTCAGGGAAGAAGCGACGACAACCGACGCCGGACCTAGACTTTGGAATTCGGCCGACCGAGGACCCGCCTGACGGCAGGAGAACCCATCTGTTATGACTGCAGCTGTATGCACGATGAACATCTGGTTTCCCATGATGGGTATAGCAGAATCGTATGCAATGGCCTATCCATCTAGAAATGGTTTGCTTGGAAATGGCCTTCCCTTGAGAAGCTGTAGCATAGGAAACAAAGAGCTGGTCAGTTTTTCTGAAAGCCTTAGTCTTATCCAAGTAATATCGAAGCTGCCTGTGAATGTCCAAGGAATGTAGGAGTCTCTCACCTTTGTTCTGTGGATTGGGGAAGAAGGTGGGTAGATGGATGGTTTGATTTAAAGCTACACTGGAAACCACCTTAGGCATGAAGGAAGGATTAGTTCATAGAGAGACTCTGTCTTGATGAAAAAATGAGGAAAGGTTCCACTGCCATTAAGTGCCTGTAATTCTGAAACTCTCCTAGCAGAAGTTATTGCCAGGAGCAAGGCAGTCTTCCAAGATAGGAACTGAAGGTCTGCAGAAAAAGCTGGTTCAAAGGGAGGTAATGTTAGCTTTTCTAGAACATAGTTGAGGTCCCATGTAGGAGTAGGAGCTCTTCTAGGTGGTCTAATGTTTTTTGCCCCTCTGAGGAACTGCCTTAGGACTGGATTTGAAAATAAAGGTGGATTTGTGTCGTAGTGAGCTGAAATAGCTGAAGCATGGATTTTAATTGAGGAGAAGGAAAGTCCTTTATGTAACATCTCAGCTAAATACTGCAGAATGTGAGGCATATGAGGCTGAGTTGTATCTAGGCCTTTAGCTTGGTTCCAAGCAGAAAACCTTTTCCATTTGTCCGAGTAAGCCTTCCTGGTGCTTGGCCTCCTGGCTTCTAGAATAACATCCAGTACTGTTTGAGAAAGAGGAGCTGGTTGGCTACTTAATTGATTTGCCATGCCGCCAGGTTTAAGGTTTTGATCTGGCTGTGTAGAATCTGCTTGTCTTGCTGTGTGAGCAAATGAGGTATTTGAGGCAATATCCATGGTGGGCTGTGAGCCATATTCTTCAGTAGTGGGTACCAGTGCTGGCGTGGCCAGTCTGGGGCTATGAGAATCATTCAAAGTTTCTCCTTTTTGACCTTCAAAAGTACCTTTGAGAGAAGAGGTAATGGAGGAAAGGCATATGCTGTCAGGTTCTTCCAAATGAAGGAGACAGCATCCACTTTCCATGCTTGTTGGTGGAATGCCCTTGTACAAAATTTTGTCAGCTGGTAGTTTTGAGGACTGGCAAACAGGTCTATATTTGGTAGGCCCCATCTTTGAGTTATCATTGCAAATATTTGTGGGTCTAGCTATCACTCTTGGGGATCTTTGATGTTTCAGCTTAGGTCGTCTGCCAATGTGTTTTCTGTCCTGGCAGGAAGTGAGCTTGTAACTGAACTTGTTAGGTCAGAGCTGTGTTCCATAAGATTATTGCTTGCCTGCAAAGAGGGTAGGAATGTGTGCCCCCTTGTTTATGTACCACATTACTGTGGTGTTGTCCGTCTTTATTGCCAACTGTCCAGGCTGTAGTAGATTCTTGAAGGCTGTCAGAGCTTTCTGTACAGCAAGCATCTCTTTTTGGTTTATGTGCAGTTTTCTTTGTTCTGCAGTCCATAGGCCTTGAATGCATTTCCCTGCCATGTGAGCCCCCCAGGCGTAGTCTGAAGCATCTGTTGTGATAGTTTGCCTGGGTGGGGGCAAGGTGAAAGGCTGACCCTTGTTGAGGTGACATGCCTGTGCCCACCAGAGAAATTCCTGTTGAAGGCAGGGAATGAGAGATATCACTGTGTCTAAGCTGTGGCTGTGTTGAGACCATACGCTTTTTAGGTACCATTGTAATTTCCTCATATGTATTTTTGCAAATGTATTATCAGAATGCAAGATGCCATGAAACCCAAAGCCTGCAGAATTTTTCTTGCAGTTAATTGGGCCTTTGTTGCCACTGTCTTGAAGTATTGAGTCAGTTGTAATTGCTTGTCTGGTGTAAGATAAGCCTTCTGGGCCGTTGTGTCCAAGCTGGCACCCAGGAATGTCATTTTTTGTGAGGGTACTAGTTTTGATTTCTGTTAGTTTACTGTGTACCCCAGGCAATTTAATAGATGCTTCACAAAAGCCAGATGTTGTATGAGAATGTCTTCTTTCTGCTTGGATGAGGCAGTCGTCCAGGTATGGATATATTTGAATTCCTCTGTCTGCAGTATGCAATTACTGGTGCCAGGCATTTTGTGAATACTCTGGGCACAGTAGATAAGCCAAAGGGCAGTGCAGAGAATTGATAATGGGTTGAACCTGCAATGAAACGGAGGTATCTTCTGCAACTGATAGGGACATGCAGGTATGCCTCCTTGAGGTCCAACGTTACCAGCCATGCTTCCTTGCCAAACATGGGAAGTAGCTGCTGTAGAGTTAGCAACTTGAATTTGGGAACTTGTGTTTAAAATTGAAAGGTCCAGAATTGGTCTCCAAGCATTTTCCTTCCTGGGTACCAGGAATAGTCTTGAGTAAAATCCTTGGCCTTGCTCTTGGGTTGGTACCCTTTGAATGGCTCTCATGGCCATGAGAGCTGTAATTTGCTTTTGAGCCTCTGCCCTTTGATTTTGTGGCAGGTTTGGCATTCCTCTTTTTATTGGCAAAGTGTGAAAGTGGAATCTGTATCCTCGTAAAATTATGTCCAGGACCCATTTGTCCTTTGTGACCATGTGCCAGTTGTCTACAAATAATGCTAGTTTTCCCCCCAGGGGGGCTGACAAAAGAGCTTTGTTTGGCCAGTTGAGGTGCAAGTCATTGATTTTGCCTTCTGGTGACTTGAGACCTGTCTTCTCCTCCCTTCTGGGTTGGAGTGGTCCATTGGCGAGGTTTATACTAAGCTTGTGGTTGTCCTCTGCCCCTTGGACGCCTGTATTTACCCCTCTGAGGCCTGTCAGTGGCTGGAAAGGACCAATTTTTGGTTGGCCAGTTTCTGCTGAAGTGAGGGGGTTGTACCTGTAGGAAATCTTTGACTGTCTGCATTGATTTTGCCTTATCCTCCATTTTCTTTAAAACTTCTTCTGCTTTAACACCAAAAAGAACATCCTGCTGCAAGGGAGCATCTAGTAGTTTTGCTTTAACATGTTGAGGCAGACTCTGCTCCATTAACCAGGCATGCCTACGTATAACTGATCCAGTGACCGCTGCTCTGCAGGAGGCCTCCAAGGAATCAAACCCACATTGTAAGGTATGTTTGCCCACCTGCTCGGTGGCGTGCAACAAATCCTGTACTTCTTTCAATTCAGATTGTTGAGGAAGGGTTGTTATATTTTGTTTTAACTGTGAGATCAGAAATTGCTGATGCTTAAGCATATGAAATTGACAGTTTAGAGCTCTCATAGCTAAAGTGGCTGAGGTGTAAACCTTTTTCCCCCATCTGTCTAGTGCTCTTGAATCCCTCTTAGAAGGAACTGGATTTTTAGCCATGGAAGCCTTAACCCCCTTGGGACCCTGGGAGACAGTCTCTGGGTCAGCTACTGGGATTTTGTAAAGGAATTTATGGGAATCAGGTACTCTAATATCTGTCAGGCTTGGCCGGGGCAGGAGGCAGAGAGTCAGGGTTGAAACTGGATTCTAAATAAACATCATCCACAATGTCCAGAACAGGAGGGATGGCTAGAGGTCCGTGTTGGGGGAGTAAAAGAAACTCTGAGCCTTTTCTTGGAATCATAGAGTAATCCTGGCCTTCCCAGTGAAAATGCTCCCTCATGGTATGTAAAGTTTCCCCAAAAGAATAATCTTCTGGAGGGGAAGCTGAGGGAATAGAGTCCTCAGCATCAGAATCTTCATAAGGAGAGAAGGAATAGTCTTGGTCTTCAGAGGAATCCGAAGAAATAGACAGTTGTTCAGAGGAAGCAGATTCTTCCTCTTGTCTAGGCCTTTTGTCAGGAGGGGGCTGGGAATCCCTGATAAGAGTAATCAGATCGTCAGCCATCTTAAGCATCTGTTTCTTAGGCATAGGGCCTTGAACAGGAGACTGAAGTGAAGCTTTTTTCGATTTGGAAGGAGTCTTCGATTTAGAAAACGCTTTGACTGTAAGAGTCGTCGGTCTGAAAACTCCTTCAGAAAGCGAAGGTGTTTCAGAAGAAACTGCATCCTTGGAAGGTAAGTCGTCGGTAGGGCCTGAAGTAAAAGGCTGCGTCGGCCTAGTACATTCCGTCAAAAAATCCGTAGCGGTCTCGGGTTCCTCAACTGCGGTAGTTGGAGGCTGCGTCGGGGCCTCACAGATAACCGAAGAACCGGAGACCGGATCAACCGAGGCCTCGGAATCAGGCTTAGGCCTGGGCTGACTATCCTTATCCCTGCGCTTTTTGTGCACGCCGGTAGTCAGTAGCTCCGACGGCATGTTATAATTAAATTTTCTGCCAAAAAAGTGTCGTGCGAAATCAAATCGTCTTTTAATAGTGCGTTTATTAAATCTAGCACAAAAACGACAAGAAGTGACCTCGTGATCAGGGCCTAGGCAGGGTATACAGTAAGAATGAAAATCCTTATGAGGTATTTGCTTCCTACAAGAAATACAATTGTTAACTTTTTCTGACATCTGTCTGAGGCAAGAAAAGTTTCCCCAATGGGGTATTTAGCTTTATAGAAGACTTCGGTCTGAAACTCGAATTCGAAAATCTCAGGAGTCGGCCGACCGGCACTTGCGAACTGCTTCTGCTTCGGGCACCGCACGGCAAGAAAGACTGAAGAAAATGGCGTCAGTTGCAATATATGTACCCCCTGGCGCACTGACGTCAGGGATGAAGCGACTGCAACCGACGTCGGACCAAGACTTTGGAAATCCGGCCGACTGCGGGACCGCCTGACGACAGGATAACCCCAAGTGTGATGACTGCAGCAGGGTAACACGATGAACATCGGAAACCAAATTTGTCGAGGCCAGTAGGGGGCAATGAGGATCATCTTGCATCCCAGCGTGGTAGCTTTCTGTATTAGTTTGGGAATCAGGGGAAATGGAGGGAATGCATAAAGAAGTCCCTGAGGCCAATTGTGGATTAGAGCGTTTCTGGGAGGGTATCCAGGAAGAGGGAGGAGAGAAAAGAAACTGTCGCACTTGCTGTTGAAGGGGGGTGGCGAAAAGGTCGCAGCAAGGCTGACCCCATTTGCAGATGATTTGGTCGGCCACTGTCTGAGAGACCACTTGTGAGGCATGAGAATTGCTCTGCTCAGCCTGTCCGCTATAACATTGGACTTCCCAGGGATGTGCGTTGCTATCAGAAACCGCTGGGAAGAGATCGCCCATTGCCAGAGTCTGAGTGCTTCTCGACATAGGAGGTAGGACTTGGTTCAGCCCTGCTTGTTGATGTACCACACTATCGACATATTGTCTGTCTGAATTGCAATGGTCCCGGTGGGAAGAGAGTTCTGAAGAGTTTGCAATGCTAAAAGCACAGCTCTCATCTCCAAGACATTGATATGCAGATGGTAATCGTGGGGTTGCCATGTGCCTTGGACTGTTCTGTCCTGAAAGTGCCCCCCCCCCCCACCCGATCAGGGAGGCATCCGTGGTCACCATGGCTACTGGAGGAGGAAGAACAAATGGTCTGCCCTGGGGTACTGACGGGGAAACCATCCACCACGCAAGCTGGTCTTTGCATGTCTGTGTAATCATAATCATGTGAGACACTGGAAGTTGTAGAAATGACCATTGGGTGAAAAGCAACCACTGAAGAATCCTCATATGAAAACAAGCCAGGAGGACTAGTATGATCGCTGCTGCCATGAGGCCCAATGTCTTTAGGATGAATCTGGCCTGAATTTTCTTGCATCCTAATAACACCTGTACATGTCGGCGAATATCTAGTACTCCGTGTTATGGAAGTCTCGCTGACATGTCTTTTGTACTTAAACTTGCGCCTATAAAGGTTATAGACTGACAAGGCGACAATGCAGACTTTTCAAAATTTATTGTGATACCTAGCTTGGAGCAAGTTTGGATGGTGTAGTTCCTGGCTCGTAGCAGCTGATGTCTGGTGGTAGCAGTAAGGAGCCAGTCGTCTAGATAGGGAAACACCTGGAATCCTTGCCGTCTCAGGTGAGAGGTAACTACTGCCATACATTTGGTGAACACCCTGGGGGCTGTGGTGAGACCAAAGGGCAGAGCTCGGAACTGATAATGACTGGCTCCCAGCCAGAAGCGGAGGAATCTTCTGGAGTGCCTGTCCATTTTGATATGGTATCCAAAATGGGTCTCCAGTTCCATCTTTTTTTGTTACC
Organism: Protopterus annectens; assembly: GCF_019279795.1. Taxonomy (NCBI): domain Eukaryota; kingdom Metazoa; phylum Chordata; order Ceratodontiformes; family Protopteridae; genus Protopterus; species Protopterus annectens. The sequence continues at coordinate 1,821,072,377 of NC_056744.1, forward strand.
AAAATGAACCTTGAGTAAATTCCGGATCCTTGCTGGTCTGCTGGGACTCGTTGGATGGTTCTCTTTTGTAGCAGTTTTGAGATCTCTTGGACTGCTTGTTCCCTTAGACTGGGTGGAACATCTGGAAGGGATTTGTTTGACCTTAAGGGGGTATGAACGAAGGGAATTCTGTAACCTCCAGATATGATAGACTGCACCCATCTGTCTTGAGTTACGTCTTGCCAGGCTTTTGGGTACAGCGATAATCTTCCCCCGACTGCCTCCGAAGGCGGGCAGCCCCTCAGGGATGCTGGAAGGGCTTGTCAGAGAAGGAATCTCTGCTGCCCTGATTTTGCGGGCCCCCTCTGCATCGAGGGTGGAGTCTATTGTTGTTCCCTCCTCTGCCCCTGGAGGGAAACTCACCACGTGCGTCAGGCATGGCTCCCTGGGGTTTCCGGAACCACATTTTGTCACTTTTCTGACCTTTGGGGTATGGTCTAGAAGGAGTGGAAAAACGGACTACCACAGCAGAGAGAGTCTTGCCTTCCTGCTCACACCTGGGAAGGGTATCCTTCACCTGTGGTCCAAAAAGGGCAGAACCATCAAAAGGGGTATTGGTGAAAGACGCCTTAAAGGGGTCCGCAAAGTTACATAACCGCATCCAAGAGTGCCTTCTCAAGGCCACACTTGTCCCTGCGGCTCTACTCGCCCCATCGGCCGAATAAGAAATGAGCCGCATGGAGGAGTTCACTATCGAATTAAGAGTCGCCAGCTGGGAGGTAACCTTATCCTGGGCCCCCACAGCTGATGGATCTTGAAGGGTATCTCCTAGCTCCTTAAGGAGATCCCTTTGAAGGCGTGTAAAATGGCACAAATAGTTCAGCGACCGCATGGAAAAGGTCGCTGAGGAAAACATCCGCTTCCCGTATATGGCCATCGTCCTAGACTCCTTATTAGGGGGATGGACAGACGAAGAAGTCTCAGCCAACTCCTTTTTCGTGGCCGCTGCTACCACCATAGCATCAACAGGGACACCCTTTGTCAAAAATTGTTTGTCTTGTGGTGCTGTGATGAATTTCTTGGGCCTTCGGGGAGTTGGTTCCACTGTGTCTGGGGCTGACCATGCCTTTCGAGCCACCACTGCCATCAGTGGATCGAAAGGCGGAGACACCCAGGAGGTGGAGGGGCGAGAACCAAACGCGTCCAGATATACCGACTGATCCTCAGAAGGGTTAAGAGTATTCCAGTTCCCCCTCTGCCTAAGCATCTCAAGGATGTCTGAGAAGGAGACATCTTCAGAGGGGGACCTCGGGGACCCTTCCGAATCCTCTAAGTCTGTATTCGAAGTGACAGACTCAGGGGAGTCAACATGCTTCCTCTTACATTTCCCCTTTTGAGGGGGCTCCTCTGAATGATCAGGGGAGGCCTCGGAAGAGGAGGACGCGCCCACAGGGGCGACCTGGAGCGCTTGTTCTCCTCGCTTGGGGTCTGGAGGAGGGGCAGACGCAGGCACCATGGGGGGAGGAGCAGACGAGGCTGATCGTGGGGCTGACTGAGGGACCAGCACACTCCTCATGACCTCGAAGGCACCCCTTCCCGGCAGAGAAGGCGGCTCAGGCTCCGAAGAGACCGGAACCCTCCCCAGCACCGAGAGAGAGAACGGGGTCGGACAAGGGTCCGATGCCACTTGCCCCCTCGGAACCGACGAGGGAGTCTCGGCACCCAGATCCCTCCAAGGACATTGCCATGGAAGTGATCGGAGCCGAAGGAACCGAAAGGGTAGGTATTGGTGCCGATGGTTACACGATCCGAACCCCAACCAGCTCTGGCTCCGAGGGACTACTGTAGAGACAGGCAGAGCTGAACCCTGATGAGGGGGGCTGGATAGCATTTTAGCCAGGGCCTGCGATTTCAGAAGTTTGCTCACCACTCTCTCCAAGTCATGGTCAGATAGTCTCGAAGACCGAGAAGAGTGAGATCGGTGACTTTGCTCCGACTGTAACAGCGGCGACCCCGGAGCAGAGCGAATAGACTCTAGGGATGGGGACCTAGAACGCTTTTGGCTCCCTGAAGGTTCTGACACTAGGGTCGGAGCAGACAGAGGTAGGTACTTTGGTTCCGGCTGGAACCGAAATCGAAGCAGACGCCACACTTGACAACGGCTCCGAGCCGGGAGCCGACGGCTTCGATGGCTTGGGGGGTTTCCCTGGCTGAGTCTTAGCAGCTGACCCTTCAGGTTTTAGTAATCCTTCCTCTAAGGATTAACTTATTCCTATGCTCCTGCAGGACTCTTGGACTAAAGGCGTGACACACCGAACAAGAGTCCTGCAGGTGTAGGGCGCCCAAGCAGTAGACACAAGAAGTGTGACCATCTGTCAGAGAGATTTTCTGACAGCAGGAGTCGCACTTCTTGAATCCCAATACCATAGTATCTTTGGACATCCTGTAACAAGAAAAATCACAGGAAAAAAAGGCCAACAGTAGGTAACAAGTATAAAGAACACAAAAAAAACAGTTACTACACCTTAACACACACACCCACTATAACTATATATATATATATATATATATATATATATATATATATAATATTATATATATATATATATATATATATATAAATATATATATAAATATATATATATATACTAGAAAAAGTAAAGTACAGCTATTTCTACCTGAAAACACTACAAAAGATATTTTAAAGAACAAGGGTTAGCCTCCAACTAAAACGGCTACCTTGAAGAGAGAAAAGGGGGGGGGGGGGGACTCTCCAACAGTAAAAACGAGTTTTCTAAGGGGATGGGATAGATCTAAAACTACACAGGGACAGAAAGTACAAAACTACTATAATAAGAACTAAATGCTATTTATATGAAAAATTTTTATATAAAACCTATCAAAAGACACAAATACGACCCGAGCCAGCAAAAGCAACCTCGTAGCAGAAGCGGCAAACGAGATCTGGGGATCTAGTGCCAGGCATTGTGGGATATGGGGAGTCCTCGAGCCAGTAAATAGCTCTCGAGCTTTAGAAGATGGCCGAGTCGGAGCAAAGAATCGGCTCCGAACCCAACCAGCAAGAATGAAGGCGAGACAGACAACTTAACATTAGGATGTTCCGTATTGTAGTGAGCTGAAATGGCAGAGGCATGGACTTTGTAATTGATGAGAAGGAAAGGCCTTTGTCCAGCATCTCAGTTAGGTATTGTAAAATCGGAGGTATATTTGGGACAAGTGGTTCGAGCCCTTGTGCCTGGTTTCAAGCACAGAATCTCTTCCATTTTTCTGCATAAGATTTCCTAGTGCTGGGCCTCCTGGCTTCTAAAATGACATCCTAACAGCTTTAGAAAGAGGTGCAGTCTGAGTGGCTACATTATCTGCCATGCTGTCAGATTTAAAGTTTTGAGTTGACTGTGCAGAATTTGATTGTTTTGTTGAGGCAGAAGGCATTTGAGGTAATGGCCAAGCTGGGCCTTGAGACAAGCTCTTTAGGATTGGGTACCAGTGCTGGCGTGGCCAGTCTGGGGCAATCAGGATCATTTTTGGTCTTTCTTGTCTTACTTTTAGGAGCACCTTGGTAAAAAGAGGCATTGGAGGGAAGGCATAGACTTGTCAGGGCTTTCCAGCTGAATGACAGAGCATCTACTTTCCATGCTTGAGAGTGATAAGTTCTTGAGCAGAATTTCTGTAGTTGGCAACTGTGAGGGGAGGCAAAAAGATCTATGTCTGGGCGCCCCCATTTCCTTGTTATCATGCTGAACACCTGTGGATTTAGTCTCCATTCGTGAGGATCCATGAGATTTCTGCTTAGTCTGCCAGTGTATTTTTTGTTCTTGGCAGGAATTGTGCCTGCAGATGTACTTGATAGGTCAGTGCTGTGTTCCACAAAGTCATGGCTTGCCTGCATAGGAGGCAGGAGTGTGTGCCCCCTTGCTTGTTTATGTACCACATAACTGTGGTGTTGTCCATCTTTATTAGTAGTTATCCTGGATGTAGTAGGTCCTTGAAAGCTGTCAGGACATTCTGTATAGCTAGCATCTCTTTCTGATTGATGTGAAGATGCATTTGCTCCTTGGGCCACGTGCCCTGAATACATTTTCCTACCATATGTGCCCCCCCAGGCATAATCTGATGCATCCGTTGTTATTGTCTGCCTGGCTGTGGGCAAGGTGAAAGGCTGTCCCTTGTTGTGGTGACAGGCCTGGGATCACCATCGAAACTCCTGTTGTAGGCAGGGAATTAAAGTTATGATTGTCTCCAGGCTGTGACAATGTTGAGTCCAAACACTTTTTAGATACCATTGTAGTTTACTCATACGCAGTCTTGCATATGGAAATAGTACAATGCAGGATGCCATGAAGCCCAGGGCCTGCAGAATTTTTCTTGCAGGGAGCTGGGTCTTTGTTGCCATCATTTGAAAGTAATGAATCAGTTGCCTTTGTTTGTCTGGCGTGAGATAAGTCATCTGGGCAGTTGTATTCAAGCTTGCACCCAGGAATATTATCTCTTGAGAGGGCACTAGTTTTGATTTCTTTTCGTTTGCTGTGTACCCTAGGCAAATTAGTAATCTTTTTACAAACGCCAGATGCTTCAGAAGAATGTCCTTGCTCTCTGCTTGAATAAGGCAGTCGTCCAAGTAGGGATATATTTAGATTCCTTTTTGTCTGCAAAATGCAAATACTGATGCCAGGCATTTTGTGAAGACCATGGGTGCAGTAGATAAGCCAAAGGGCAGTGCAGAGAATTGGTAATGCATTGAGCCTGCTATGAATCTGAGGCATCTTCTGCAAGATTGCCTGATTGGGACATGCAGGTATGCCTCTTTGAGGTCCAAAGTAACTAGCCAAGCCTTCTTGCCCAGCATGGGTAGAAGTTGCTGCAGTGTTAACATTTTGAATTTTGGAACATCCAGGAAAGTGTTTAGGATTGACAGGTCCAGTATTGGTCTCCAGGCTTTGTCCTTTCTGGGTACTAAGAAAAGTCTTGAGTAAAATCCTTGCTCCTGTTCTTGCTGTGGTACTCTTTGAATAGCTCCCATGTCAATGAGAGCAGCAATTTGTTTTTGTGCCTCTGCCCATTGGTTTTGTGGCAGGTCCGGCATCCCTTTTAATTTTGGAAACGTGTGAAAGTGGAACCTGTAACCCTGAGAAACAATATTCAGTACCCATTTGTCCTGGGTGATTATGTGCCAATTTTTTGAGAAAAGAGCTTGCTTCCCCCCTAGGGGTGCTGCCAAAAGGAAAGTGCTTGGCATCCGTAGAGGGAAGTCATTGGGATTGTTTCCTATAAGGTTCTGATTTGTCTTCTCCTCCTTTGGGGGCTGAAGCACCCCATTGTTTAGGTCTGTAGGAGCCTTGGGGCTGAGATCTGCCTCTTGGGTGTCTGTAACTGCCTCTTTGTGGCCTGTCTGACACCGGATAGGACCAATTTTTTGAAGGCCAGTTTCTGCTAAACCTGGGTGGTTAAACCTGTAAGAAATCCTTTACTGTCTGCATTGATTTTGCTTTATCCTCCATTTTTAACACCTCTTCTGCCTTAACACCAAAGTATCATGCTGTAGTGGAGCATCCAATAATTTTACTTTAACATGTTCAGGTAAACTTTCTTTCAACCAAGCATGCCTTTGAATGACAGAACCTGTGACTGCGGCTCTGCAAGAAGCCTCTAATTAATCAAAACCACATTGTAAAGTATGCTTTCCCACTTGTTCAGCTGCATGCAATAAATCCTGCATGTCCTTACTGTCAGGACTTTCTAGAGTTTGAAACCATTTTCTGTTTTAACAATGACATGAGGTATTGCTGATATTTAAGCATGTGAAACTGGCAATTTAAGGCCCTTACAGCTAAAGAAGCAGAAGTGCAAACTTTTTTCCCCCATCTGTCCAGAGCTCTGGAATCCCTATCCGAAGGGACAGGATTTTTAGCAGTGGAAGCCTTAACCCCTTTAGGACCCTGAGAAATTATTTCTGGATCTGCAGCAGGGTTTTTGTAAAGAAATTTATGAGAGTCTGTGACCCTGTAGTACCTGTCTGGTTTGACTGGTGCTCCCTCATGGTATGTAAGGCTTTCCCACAAGAATAACCCTCATGCGGAGAGGCTGTAGGTATAGACTCTTCTACATCAGAGTCCTCATAGGGAGGGAGAGAATATCCCTGATCAGAAGAGGTATCAGAGGAAATAGAAACCTCGTCAGAGGAATCATAGTCAGTGTCTTGCCTAGGCCTTTTGTCAGGAGGGGGATGGGAACCCCTGATTAAAGTAATTAGGTCTTCAGCCATTTTAAGCATCTGTTTCTTTGGCATGGATGACTGTTCAGGCGAATGCTGTACTTGTTTCCTTGTCTTTACTGGTGTTTTTGACTTTGCTTTGGCTGCTGTAGTGGGCTTAATTATAAGCTGTGAAGGTCTGAAAACATCCTCAGAAGCAGATGCCTGCTCAGCGGCTCTGGACCCATCTGAGGGAATAGTTTCTGTAGGCCCAATACCTTGAGTTTCCACAGGCCTCGTTGTCTCCACGTGGCTGTCTGATACGGCTTGTGGCTCTGAGGTAGCGGGTGTCAGGGGCTGCGAAAGCGCCTCACTGAGAACAGGCGAACCGGCAACTGGCCTAGAAGAGACTTCGTCAGTTTTGGACCTCGGATGCCTGTCCTTTTCTTTGTCTTTGCGTTTTTTAAACATTCCGGACGGTTGTTCCGACGGCATTATGTAATTAAACCTTCGGCCAAAATAATGTAAAGCAAAATCAAACCGACGTTTAACAGTGTGCTTATTGAATCTAGCACAAAACCGACAACTGGTAATGTTGTGGTCAGGGCCTAGGCAAGGAATACAGTAAGAGTGAAAGTCCTTATGAGTTATTTGCTTCCCACAAGAAATACAATTATTAACTTTTACTGACATCGGTCTGGAGCAAGAAAAAGTTTCCCCAGCAGGGTACTTAGCTTTATTGAAGACTTCGGTTCTGAAACTCTATTTCGAAAATCTCAGGAGTCGGCTGACCGGCATTTGTGAACTGCTTTTGCTTCGGGCACCACACGGCAAGAAAGACTGAAGAAAATGGCGTCGGTTGCATCTTTTATACCCTTGGCACACTGACATCAGGGAAGAGGCGACAGCAACCGACGCCGGACCAAGACTTTGGAACTCGGGTCGCCTGCCAGCAGGATAACCCAAGTGTAATGACTGCAACAGTGAAACAAGATGAACATCTCCTGTTGCAGACAGGGAATGAGGGTAATTAATGATTCCAGGCTGTGGCAATGTTGAGTCCAAACACTTTTTAGATACCATTGTAGCTTCCTCATATGCAGTCTTGCATATGGAATAAGCAGAATGCAGGATGCCATGTAGCCCAAAGCCTGCAGAATTTTTTTTGCAGATAACTGGGTCTTTGTTGCCAACATTTTGAAGTAAGAAGTCAGTTGCCTTTGTTTGTCTGGCATGAGATAAGCCATCTGGGCAGTTGTATTTAAGCTTGCACCCAGGAATATTATCTCTCGAGAGGGTACTAGTTTTGATTTCTTCTCGTTTACTGTGTACCCTAGGCAAATTAGTAATCTTTTTACAAACGCCAGATGCTTTAGAAGTATGTCTTTGGTCTCTGCTTGAATAAGACAGTCGTCTAAGTAGGGATATATTTGAATTCCTCTTTGTCTGCAAAATGCAATTACTGATGCCAGGCATTTTGTGAAGACCCTGGGCACAGTAGATAAGCCAAAGGGCAGTGCAGAGAATTGGTAGTGCATTGAGCCAGCTATGAATCTGAGGTATCTTCTGCAAGATTGTCTTATTGGGACATGCAGGTATGCCTCTTTGAGGTCCAAAGTTACAAGCCAAGCCTTCCTGCCCAGCATGGGCAGAAGCTGCTGCAGAGTCAACATTTTGAATTTTGGAACATCTGAAAAGTGTTTGGAATAGACAGATCCAGAATTGGTCTCCAGGCTTTGTCCTTTCTTGGTACTAAGAAAAGTCTTGAGTAAAATCCTTTTCCCTGCTCTTGTTGTGGTACTGGCTGAATAGCCCTCATGTCCATGAGAGATGAAACTTGCTTTTGTGCCTCTGCCCATTGATTGTGTGGCAGGTCTCGCATACCTTTTGCCTTTGGAAGGGTGTGAAAGTGGAACCTGTAGCCCTGAGAGACTATATTTAAGACCCATTTGCCCTGGGTGATCATGTGTCAATTTTGTGAACAAAGTGCTAGCTTTCCCCCTAAGGGTGCTGCCAAAAGAGAAGTGCTTGGCATTGGCAGAGGAAAGTCAATGGGACTGTTTCCTATATGGCTGTGATTTGTCTTCTCCGCTTTTGGAGGTAGAAGCACCCCATTGTTTGGGCCTGTATGAGTCCTGGGGCTGTTGTCTGCCTCTAGGGCGTCTATCTACCTCTTTGTGGCCTGACACTGGAAAGGACCAATTTTTAGAAGGCCAGTTCCTGCTAAATCTGGGTGGTTGTACCTGTAAGAAATCTTTACAGTCTGCATAGATTTCGTTTTATCCTCCATTTTCTTCAACACCTCTTCTGCCTTAACACCAAGCAAAGTATCATGCTGTAATGGGGCATCCAATAATTTTGCTTTAACATGATCAGGCAGATTTTGTTCCTTTAACCAAGCATGCCTTCTAATGACAGAACCTGTAACAGCGGCCCTGCAAGAGGCCTCCAGTGAATCAAAACCACATTGCAAAGTATGCTTTCCCACTTGTTCAGCTGCATGCAATAAATCCTGCATTTCCTTGTTTTCAGAACATTCAGAATTTGTCAACATTTTCTGTTTTAGCAGTGACTAAGTATTGCTGATATTTAAGCATATGAAATGGACAATTTAAAGCCCTTACAGCCAAGGTAGCAGAAGTGTAAACTTTTTTCTCCCCATCTGTCCAGTGCCCTAGAATCCCTATCTGAGGGGACAGGGTTTTTTGCAGTAGAGGCCTTGACCCCTTTGGGACCCTGAGATATAGTTTCTGGGTCAGCAGCAGGGGTTTTTATATAGAAATTTATGAGAGTCTGGAACACTGTAGTATCTGTCTGGCTTAACAGGTGCAGGAAGTGAAGTGTCGGGAGACAGGCCGGACTCTGAAAATACATCTACAATGTCTAAACAGGGGGAATTAGCAAGAGGTCTGTGCTGCGGTAGTAGAAGAAAGTCTCTGAGCCTTTTCTTAGATTCCGAGTAATCCTGGCTCTCCCAGTGGAAATGCTCCCTCATGGTATGCAGGGTTTCCCCAAAGGAATATTCCTCAGGAGGAGAAGCTGAAGGAATAGATTCTTCAGCATCAGAATCCTCATAGGGAGGAAGAAAGCATCTCTGTTCTGAAGAGTAGTCAGAGGAAATGGAAACCTGATCAAGAAGAATCATATTCTGTGTCTTGCCTAGACCTCTTATCGGGAGGGGAATGGGAACCCCTGATCATAGTAATTAGGTCTTCAGCCATTTTAAGCATCTGCTTTTTAGGCATGGAAGTCTGTCCAGGAGAATGCTGTACTTGTTTCTTTGTCTTTAAAGCTGTTTTAGTCTTTGCCTTAAAAGCTGAGGTTGGCTTGATATATAACTGTGTAGGTCTGAAAACATCCTCAGAAGCCGATGCCTGCTCAGCGGCTCCAGACCCATTTGAGGGAATAGTTTCCGAGTGTCCAATACCTTGAGTATCTAGAGGCCTAGCTGTTTACATGTGAGTCGGAAGTGGCCTGTGGCTCTGAGGTAGCGGCCGTCAGGGGCTGCGAAAGCGCCTCACTGAGAACCGGCGACTGGCCTAGCGGAGGCCTCGTCAGTTTTGGACCTTGGATGCCTGTCCTTTTCCTTGCGCTTTTTATAAACTCTGGTCGTCGGCTGTTCAGACGGCATTGTATAATTAAACCTTCGGCCAAAGTAATGAAAAGCAAAATCGTACTGACGTTTAATAGTGCATTGGTTAAATCTAGCACAAAACCGACAGCTAGCAACGTTATGATCAGGGCCTAGGCAAGGAATACAGTAAGAATGATAATCCTTAAGAGGTATTTGCTTCCCACAAGAAATACAATTGTTAACTTTTTCTGGCATCGGTCTGGAGTAAGAAAAAAGTTTCCCCAACGGGGTACTTAGCTTTATTGAAGACTTCGGATCTGAAATTCTATTTAGAAAATCTCAGGAGTCTGCCGACCGGCACTTGCAAACTGCTTTTGCTTCAGGCACCGCGCGGCAAGAAAGACTGGAGAAAATGGCGTCGGCTGTATCTTTTATACCCCTGGCGCACTGACGTCAGGGAAGAGGCGACAGCAACAGACGCCGGACCAGAACTTTGGAATTCAGGTTGACTGCAGGTAGCCTGCCAGCAGGATAACCCAAGTGTAATGACTGCAACAGTGAAACACGAACATCAGGAGGATGTCTAAAGGCCTATGCTGAGGGAGAAGGAAATCCCTGGGCCTCTTGACTCTGAGAAATCTTGACTCTCCCAGTGAAAATGCTCCCTCAAAGTATGCAAGGTTTCTCCAAAGGAATAATCTTCAGGAGGAGATGTAGATGGGATAGATTCCTCTGCATCAGAATCCTCACAGGGTGGTACAGATAATTCTTGATCAGAAGAGGAATCTGTAGAAATAGAAACCTGATCTGAAGATTCATAATCAGTGTCTTGCCTAGGCCTCTTATCAGGAGGGGGTTGGAAACCCCTGATCAAGGTAATTAGGTCTTCATTTTCAGCATCTGCTTTTTGGGCATAGAGGCCTGTGCACGTGGCTCTTGCGTCTTTTTTTAGCTTTAGAAGTTGCTTTTGTCTTTAATTTTGAAGCTGGCATCAGTTTTATATAAAAATGTTGAGGCCTGAATACACCCTCAGAAGCTGGTGCCTGCTCAGCAGCTCTGGACCCATCCGAGGGAGAGACAGCCACGAGTACAATACCTTGAGAATCTCGCAGCGTGCCAGACTCCACATGGGTCTTGGTAGGGGCCTGCGACTCAAAAGTAGCGGGTATCAGGGGCTGCGAAAGCGCCTCACTGAGTACCGGCGACTGGCTTAGCAGAAGCTTTGTCGTCGGTTTTGGACCTCGACAGTCTGTCTCTGTCCTTTTCTTTGCATTGTGTACTCTGGTAGTCGGATTGCTATCAGACGACATTTCAGGATAGTTAAATCTGTTTCCAAAATATTTTGAGGCAAAGATATACTGACGCTTAATAGTGCGTTGGTTAAATCTAGCACAAAACTGACAGCTAGGCACGTTATGATCAGTGTCTAGGCAAGAAATACAGTATAAATGGAAATCCTTATGAGGTATTTGCTTCCCACAAGTAATGCAATTATTAACATTTTCTGACATCAGTAATGAGCAAGAAAAAAGTCTCCCCAATGGGGTACTTAGCTTTAGTGAAGACTTTGGTTCTGAAACTCTAATTCGAAAATTTCAGGTGTTGGCTGACCGGCACTTGCGAACTGCTTCTGCTTCGGGCACCGCGCAGAAACAAAGACTAAAGAATATGGCATTGGCTACTTGTTTTATACCCCTGACGACCTGACGTCATGGAAGAGGAGACAGCAACCGAAGGACCCAAGACTTTGGAATTCAGGCTGACTGAGGGCAACCTGCCAGCAGATTACCCAAATATAATGACTGCAACAGTGAAACACAAAGAACATCTCCCTGGTCAACCTCAGTAAGAAGCTGAGATCCCTCATAAAATCCTCCAAAGCTAGTTACAAAAACAAAATTGCCAGTGACTCTAAAGACAACCACAAAACATTCTATAGCTATGTCACGAATCTCAATGGCAACACTCAGATCTGCTCAGAGTTACAGCACAATGGCACTAAATATACAGAACCAACTGATATTGCCAACATCCTGGCAGATAGGTTCAGTGCTAACTTTACCCCCCTCTCACTCCCTAGAGGGCCAATCTCTATACTGAAAGAATGCAAAGTTCCTGTAATCACGGCTGCACAGGTAAAAAAGCCAAGAACACAGCATCCATGGGACCTGACAATATCCTAGGCTGCGTTCTACACGAACTACAGAATGAACTGGCAAGTGCCATGTTCAATCATAGCCTCACCTCAGGCTTTGTGCCCACTGAATGGCGCACTGCGACGGTTATCCCCACTCCACAAAGGGGGAGCCACAATGGACCCCAGGAACTACCGCCCCATTAGCCTGACGAGCCTGGTCTGCAAGGCCATGGAACGTATCATCATGGAACTCAAAGACATTGGTAATCTCCAAACTTTGGACCCTACCCAGTTCGGATTTGTAAAAGGCAGATCATGTCTCCTAAACCTGATTTACTTCTTTGAAGCAGTCACCAAAGCCATAGATGAGGGTAAGGTGGTTCACACAGCTTATCTAGATCTCACCAAGACTTTCAACACCATCCCCCATGCTGGAATTCTAGATAAGCTCACTAAACTAGGTATAAATCCCTATGTCACAAGATGGGTTGCCAACTGGCTCACGGACAGAACCCACATTGTGAAAGTAGCAGACTCCAAATCTGACTTCAGACCAGTGACAAGTGGAGCACCACAAGGTTCAGTCCTGTGTCCTCTCCTGTTTGGTATCTACTTCTCTAATGTACAGGCTAACACAGAAGGTCTTTCGCTAACAAAGCTTGCAGATGACTGCAAACTAGGAGGCATAAATCGAAACTCCTAACGATGTGGACATACTAAAAAAGGGTCTCACTGAGACAGATGTCTGGTGTCAAAGCCATGGCATTAAGCTCAATGTCAAAAAGTGTATTGTCAGCCCCTTTGGTAAAAACTCTGTACCCATATCGCCATCCTATCTCCCATCTCTAAACTACTTGAAAAATGTATCCACATACAACTATTACCATACCTCACCAACAGCCACCTAACCCAAACACAACATGGATTCAGACCCGGTCACAGCATTTCTACTGCAATACTCTCCTTCCTCGAAACTGTAAATAAAGCTAGAGACTCTAACTGCACTGTCTCCACCCTCCTCCTAGACCTAAGGCTTTCGATACCATCTCCCACTCCCTCCCGCTGACCAAACCCTCTAACCTACATCTTTCACCCTCTTGTATCAACTGGTTTACCAGTTACCTTTCCAACAGGCAACAATCTGCCAAATGGAAGAAATCCATCTCCTCCATTCCTCAACACTGTCACTGGTGTACCCCAAGGTTCCATATTAGGTCCCTTACTGTTCAACATCTTCATTAAAGACTTCCACCACAATATCCCAAATGCTAAAATAGTCCAATATGCAGACGATTCAACAATTATCTGTGCTGCAAACTCCATTCCCCTCCCTTATAAAACTAATTCAAGATGCCTTCTCAACCACTGAAAAATGGATGCATAACCATCTAGCTCTCAATCCATCAAAAAACAAACTCATGTTATTCACCCCATCCAAAAGCATAACTATCGACAAATTCTTTCATCATAACCAGTCACAACAACACATCCCTACAAATTGTTTCCAGTGCTAAACTGTTAGGAGCCCTCATCGATAATCAGCTTAAATTTGATCCCCATATACAAACAAACATTAAAAAAACGCATCAGAAACTCTCTATGTTCTACTGCCATATTCGCTTCCTCTCCCCATCCACTAGATTCCTCCTCTCTACCACATACCTCATCCCTTCTTTCCGTTATGGTGCGCCCCACTCTTAACCAACCTAAAATCCTCTATCAAAACAAAACTCTCCTCCTGCTACAACAAAATCACCAAATTCACCACTGGGCAAAGATCCTCCTCCCATCACTGCACTGCCCACCACAAACTAAACTAGCTAGAGCTCCCAAACTACCTTACCTACACACAACTAACTCATGCTCATAAGCTCATTTTCAAGCCCTCCCTCTGCCCCTCACTCACCTCAACCTTCACCATGCACCAACCTAGCAGACCCCCAAGAACCAGCACTCAGAACCTAATTGAACTCCACAAACCTGCCCGTCCATCAGGCAAACTCTTACTCTCCTTTTCCCTAGCCCGTCTCTGGAACTCCCTTCCACCTCATATCCACAGCACCAGCAGCCTCCCCATCTTTAAAACTCTCCTCCACTCACATTTATCCTCTCTCTGGGAATGCTCATGTTCCCATCCTGCATAGCATCCCCAGCTACTACCTTACCCCCTTAGTCTACAATCACATCCCCCCTATGGGAACATACACACCCTTAGTCTACAATCACATCCCCCCTATGGGGACATACACATTGTAATTAACTTCTTATGTTAATATTTTCTGCACATTTCTACTAACTATCGTCTTATTTTAACTTTTTTTTTTCTTTTTTCTAGAAAACAGAGACTAAAAACTGTAAACTGATATGAATTGTTGCATTTGCTCTTCTGTGCTTTCCAGTTGTATTAACATTTGCTTGTGCTTATATGCACTGTTCTGACACTTGAACAAACTGTCATGTTATTTTATTGTATTTACTTTATTTTTTTTTTTTTACTTTTATATTTGATATTGTATCTGTGGAGCTTTTCTCCCCAGGACTCCATTGAAAATGGGTTCATTCGGCCCAATGGACCATCCTGGCAAACAAACTTCAAACAAATAAATAAATAAAATACCACATAGCTGGTAGTCTAAACGCCGAAAATGTGATGAGACCTTGGGACACAGGTGGACAGTAGTCTCTCCTTTGATAATCACATCGCCACAGTGGTCAGGAAATCCTTCTACGTGGCTCATCTCATCACAAAAGGATTCTCCACCAGAAAAAAAAAAAAGAGGACATTGTTCCCCTCTACTCATCACTCATTAGACCCATTATAGAGTACAACGCCCTTTTGGTATGTACCTCACAAGACATCTACAACAACAGGAAAGGCCACAGAAATACCTCACAAAGAGGATTACTGGCCTCAAACAGATGCCTTACGCAGACAGTCTCAAAACAACTCCAGCTTTACTCCGTCGCATACTGCCTACTCAGAGGCGATCTCTGCCTAACATACAAAGCTATATCAAACCCAGAGCTGTTGGACATGCTCCACTTAAAGAAATCCCAATCTCTCCGAACTACATGCTCTAGGGACCTAAACCTTGTCACCACAATAAACAGAACATGCTGGAGGGATAGATTCCTGTCCTAGAGACTTCCCATACCCTGGAACAGACTACCTATGTCAAACAGAGCTCCTCATTAGCACTCAAGCAAAATCTTAATGATTGGATGGGAAATAGGAAATTTACCCCGGGGATCACTTCTGTGGCTCTGCTCGACAGAGGCACAGGAAAATAATTTTCTTGGGTGGCAAAAGCCAGGGTACATTTTTGGCTAGGCTTATATAGGCCCTAGGGTCAATAGCCTAGTACCTACCTATGAACCTATGAGTAGAGAAGTCATTGGGAATTCTTTCTGTAAGGGGTTCGTTTAGTACTCCCTGCTTTAGAGGTGGAGGCACACTCCATTGCTTAGCTCTCTGAATACCCTGAGACTGTAGTCAGTAGGGGGTATATTTCTCCTGGGTCTAGTTTGAGACGGCCTTGAGGGGGCTGGAAAGTTAGTACAGTTGTGTACACTTACCATAAATGTAGATATTAGAGTGCATTCACTGTTGCAGTCATCACATTTGGGTTATCTGCTTGCAGTAGCCCTCAGTCGGCCTGATTAACAAAGTCTTGGGTTCTGCGTCGGTTGCTCTCTCATCTGCCATGACATCAGGTAGTATACCTTCAACAAAAAAGCAAATACACCAAAAAGCTTTAAACATAGTAAGCAAGAATAGAGGTATAGCCAAGGAGGCTGGAGGGAGGGCAACTAGGACTGCAACAGTGAATATACTCTAACATCTACATTTATGGTAAGTGTACACAACTGTACTATGTTCTTCGTGTTTCACTGTTGCAGTCATCACATTTGGGTAGATTCCCAAAGCTAAGGATGGGAGGAGGAAATTAGATAGCATTAGGACCAGCTATAAGGCGCTGCAAGACTGCAGTGGCAAAGCCAGCTCTGGATTTAGAGAAAACTGGCAAATGGTAATGCTTGGTGAAGGTATGTACAGAACTCCAGGTAGCAGCTTCTAGGATGTCCCTGGTAGGGACACCTCTGAGAAATGCTGTAGAGGTAGATGCAGCCCTGACTGAATGTGGTCTAATCCCCTGTGGGGTAGGTTTTCCATAGTGCTAATAGCAGAAATGAATGCAACGGGCCTATCCATTTAGAAATGGTTTGCTTTGAAATGGCCTTCCCCTCTGCCCCTGCAGCAAATGCACCCAGCAGTTGTTCAGATTTCCTGAGGTTTAGTCCCGTCCAAATAAAATCTAAGTTGTCTGTGCACATCTAAGGAGTGCAGTATTCGCTCCCCTTTGTTCTGTGGATTAGAAAAGAAGGTTGGCAAATGAATGGACTGATTAAGGGCCACAATGGATACCACCTTGGGCATGAAGGAGGGATTGGTCCTGAGGGACACCCCATCCGCATGAAAAATGATGAAAGGTTCCACTGCCATGAAGGCCTGTAATTCAGACACCCTTCTTGCTGAAGTGATGGCTAAAAGGAAGGCTTTCCAAGAAAGGAATTTCAGCTCTGCATTTGCAGATGGCTCAAAAGGAGGTACAGTGAGTTTTTCCAATACAAAGTTAAGGTAACCAGCTGGAGCAGGGGCTCTCCTGGGTGGTCTTAAGTTTTTGGCCCCTCTGAGGAACTGCTTCAGCAGTGGATGAGAGAAGAGGGGTGATTCTGTGTTGTAATGAGCTGAAATAGCCGAGGCATGAATTTTGATAGAGGAAAAGGAAAGGCCCTTGTGCAGCATCTAAGTATTGAAGAATCTGGGGTAAATTGGGCGCTGCTGCACTCATCCCCTGAGCTTGGTTCCAGGAACAGAATCTTTTCCATTTTTCAGCATAGGATTTTCTAGTACTAGGCCTCCTTGCCTCCAGAATGACATCCAACATTTGCTTACTGAGGGATGGTAACGGAGAGATTAGGTAATTAGCCAGGCTGCCAGGTTCAGGGTTTGAAGCTGTGGGTGCAGAATCTGGCCCTCCTGCTGGGACAGCAGGGCAGGGGTCTGAGGCAGGTGCCATGGTGCCAGCAGTGACACTGCACAAAAGGGGGTACACCAGTGTTGGCGTGGCCAGTCTGGTGCAATCAGTATCATCCTTGGTTTGTCCTGTTTGATCTTTAGCAGTACCTTGGAGAGGAGAGGCGGAGGGGTAAAGGCACAAACTGAAAGGCTTGTTTATGGGGAGTCCTTGTGCAGAATTTTTCCAATTGGTAATTCTGGGGGGAGGCAAACAGGTCTATATCTGGGCTCCCCCACTTGTTTATCAACATGTTGAATATCTTTGGTTCCAGTTTCCACTCGTGTGGGTCCATGACATTTCGGCTTAGGTCTACCAGTATGTTTAGCTTTCCTGGCAGGAACTGAGCCTGTAGGTGCACTTGGTAGCTCAAGGCTGTGTTCCAGAGAGCCATGGCTAGTCTGCAGAGAGAGTATGAGTGGGTTCCCCCCTGCTTGTTTATGTACCACATTTAACAGTGGTGTTGTCCGTCTTTACCATTACTTGCCCAGGAAGGATGTGGTCCTTGAAGGCTGTCAGAGCGTTCTGTACAGCTAACACTTCTTTTTGAATGATGTGCAGGTGCATTTGACTTGGGTTCCATTTGCACTAAATGCACTTCCCTGCCAAGTGAGCCCCCCCACGCATAGCCTGATGAGTCTGTTGTTAGGGTTTGGGCGGCAGGGGGTAGAGTGAATGGCAGTCCCTTGTTTTGGTGACAGGCATCTGCCCATCAAAGGAACTCCATCTGTAGACAAGGAATGATGGGAATCATTGCTTCTAGATCCTGAGAATGTTGACACTATAGGCTTTTTAGATACCACTGTAGTTTCCTCATATGCAGTCTTGCATATGGAATTAGTAGAATGCAGGAGGCCATGAACCCAAAGGCTTGCAGTATTTTCCTTGCAGAGAGCTGGGTCTTTGTGGCCAGTAGTTTGAAGTAGGCTGTCAAATGAACTTGTTTTTCTGGTGTGAGAAAAAACATATGGGAAGTTGTGTTCAAGCTTGCTCCCAGGATTACAATTTGTTGGCAGGGTACAAGATGTGATTTCTTTTCATTTATGGTGTACCCCAGAGAATATAGCAATTTCTGTACAAACGCCAGATGATTCAATAGTATGTCCTGGCTTTCTGCCTGAATTACACAATGGTCCAGGTATGGATATATTTGGATATTTAGAATGGTCAAACGAAACTCAAAGTAAATCCACCAGAAAAGGAAACAGTAAAATCCAACCAAAGGACTGTTTGGATTTTACTGTTTCCTTTTCTGGTGGATTTACTATATTTGGATATTTCTTTGCCTGCAAAACTCAATGACTGGAGCTAGGCACTTTGTGAATACCCTGGGCGCAGTAGATAAGCCAAAGGGCAGTGCAGAGAACTGATCGTGCATGTAGCCTGCTTTGAAGCGTAGATATCTTCTGCAGGATTCCCTTATTGGGATGTGCAGGTAGGCTTCCTTTAAATCCAGTGTTGCCAACCAGGCATCCTTGCCTAGCATAGGAAGCAGCTGGTTAAGAGTTAGCATCTTGAATTTTGGGATAACCAAAAATGTGTTTAGGATAGAGAGGTCCAGTATAGAATGCCAGTTGTCGTCTTTTCTGGGCACCAGGAAAAGTCTTGAGTAGAAACCTTGTCCCCTTTCCTCTTCTGGAAGCCCTGATGCTTAAGAGAGAGTATTTGCTTTTGAGCCTCTGCCCACTGATTTGGGGGTAGATCTGGCCAACCGTTTGGGGTTGGTAAAGAGTGAAAGTGGAATCTGTATCCTTGGGAAACTATTTAAACCCCATTTGTCCTGGGTAATGTGTTGCCAATTTTTTGCCTGCCGGGCAATCTTTCCCCCTAAGGGAAGAGTCAGTTGTGCAGGGCTTGGAAGATTTAAAGTGAAGTCATTGAGACAGTTTACCACAGGGGTCGAGTCTTACCACTCCCTGCTTTGGAAGTGGGAGACCCCACTGCTTAGCCCTGTGAGTACCTTGGGACTGAAGCCTGGGTGTTCTGCCAGTTCTGGGCTTGGAGTAAGAAAGCCTAGAAGAGGCAGGAAAGGACCAATTTTTAGAGGGCCAATGCCTACTAAATCTGGGAGGCTGTACTTGCACTAAATCTTTAACGGTTTGCATAGATTTAGCTTTTTCCTCCATCTTTTTAAGTACTTATTCTGTTTTGTTGCCAAACAGGCGGTCTTGGTTTAAAGGAGCATCCAGCAATTTAGCTTTAACATGATCTAGCAAAGATTGCTCCTTACGCCAAGCATGCCTTCTAAGTACAGACCCAGTGACAGAAGCCCTGCAAGATGCCTCTATAGTGAATCAAAACCACATTGCAAAGTATGTTTTCCAACTTGTTCAGCAGAATGCATTAAATCCTGAAAATCTATTTTCAGCACAGTCAGGAATCAACATCATTTTCTGTTTAAGCAATCCAATAATATGCTGCTGAAACTTTAACATATGAAACTGGCAGTTTAAGGCCCTAATGGCCAAGGTTGCAAAACTCTATACCTTCTTACCCAATCTAACCAGCGCCCTGGAATCTCTATCAGAGGGGGTAGGATTTTTGAAAGTAGCAGCCTTAATGCCCTTGGGTCCCTGTGAAATGGTCTCAGGATCCGCCGTAGAATTTCTAAAGAGGAACTTGTGAGAGTCAGGAACCCTGTAATATCAATCAGGTTTTCTGGGAGCAGGAGGTAGAGAGTCAGGGGCCAAGCTGGATTCTGAAAAGGCATCATCAATAATGTCCAGTACAGGGGCATAGCTAAAGGCCTGTGTTGGGGCAGGAGTAAGAAATCCCTAAAGCCTCTTTTTAGAGTCAGAGTAATCCTGGCTTTCCAAGTGAAAATGCTCCCTAAGAGTATGCAAGGTTTCACCAAAAGAGAAATCCACTGGAGGGGAAGCAGAGGGAATAGAGTCCTCTGCATCAGAATCCTCACAGGTAGATAAGGGTAAATTCCTGGTCATCAGAGGGAAAAAAAGTTAGGTCTTGCAATAACGTTCCATCTGTACTGTTGATCCTCGTTCAGTCATTACGTATGGGTATCGGTTCCGAGCTCGGAACCAAGTCGGCCATTTTCCAAGCTCGCGTCAGCTTCAAACTCTCGAGCTAAACTCTTACCCACAATTCCCCTCTCCCTGTTACCTCAGATTGAGTTTGCAAGGCAAAGAAGGTAGAGGCTACCTCTGGTCAAATAACCTAAGAGAACTGGATGGTGAGATCCACTAGAAACCACAGCAGGGGGAAGGAGGGAGGGTCATAATGACTGAACGAGGATCAATACAGATGGAACGTTACGGTAAGACATAACTTCTTTATCAGATAGTGTTAATCCTCGTTCATTCCTTATGTATGGGACAGAGTTCCCAGCTACCTCTATTCCTGGGAGGCTCTCATGGAAGGAAATTCCTGAGCACCACAGAACCAAAAGATACGCTTCCCCTGGAGGCCAAATCCAATTTGTAATGATTGATGAAGGTATGAGGCGTAGCTCAAGTTGCAGCTGCACAGATGACATGTAAAGAAGCCCTGGCATGGAAGGCAGCAGAAGTTGCCACCGACCTTGTTGAATGAGCTTTCATGGTAGAAGGCAATGAGATATTATGCTGTGTGTAAATAAAGGTCACACAGGCATTCAACCATCTAGCTAATGTGACCTTAGCAACAGCAGATCCTAATCTAGATCCAGAAAAGGCCAAAAATAACTGGTCAGATTTACGAAAGGATTTAGTCCCATTTAAGTAAAAACGGATTTGCCTGTGTATATCTAGGGTATGTAGGCAATACTCTCCTCTGTTTGAATGGTTGGGAAAGAAATATGTCAATTCAATGGCTTTATTAATGAACATTTCAGAGATCACCTTAGGCAGAAATGACTTATTAGTTCTTAGAGACACACTATGTCTATGAAAAATCAAGTATGGACTCTTGATGCATAAAAACTTGAAGTTCAGAAATAAGTCTGGCAGAAGTAATAGCGACCAAAAACAAGGTTTTCCATGACAAATACTTGGTCGCAAAAAGAGGCTGGTTCGAAAGGTGCCATTGTCAGAGCTTGTAGAACTAATGATAAATCCCATGGTTGAATAGGTTCTCTAAAAGGTGGCTTCAGATGATTCACACCTTTTATCAAGGTCTTGCACAATTTATGGGACATGAGAGGAATCTTGGACACCCACATGAAAATTAGAAATTGCAGGCAAATGAACTAATGGTAGAGGCCGATAGACCCGATTGAAAAAGGTCGGCCAGATAGTCTAATATTATCGACACTGGTGCTGAGAAGGGATCTACTTGTTTATCTTTCAGCCAACAGGTAAATCTTTTCCACTTGCTCAGTTACGTAATTCTAGTGGAAGACTTATGAGATGCAATGAGAATATCACGTGCTGGTAAAGAAAGATCATTCTGCCTGGCAATCAAGGAAATTGGAGTAGCCAAGCCGTGAGCTTCAGGCTGTTCAATTTGGGATGAATCAGGTTCTGTGGATGTGAGATCAATTCTGGGGTTGGATGGAGAATCTAGTAGGTGAGGCCAAAGGAAGGGGAACCAAATCTGTCAAGGCCAATATGGTGCTATGAGGATCACCTTGCTCTTCAACCGATGGGCTTTCTTCAGAAACTGGGGAACAAGGGGAAAGGGTGGGAATGCGTAAAGAAGACCCGAGGGCCAATCATGGACTAAAGCATCCCTGGGTGACTGTCCCGGAGGGGGAATCAGGGCGAAGTAGTTGCTGCATTTGTAGTTGGTCGGGGATGCAAAGAGGTTGCAGCAAGGACAGCCCCAGCGGTGGAAGATTTCCACCACTATCAAAGGATTCAGGGACCACTCGTGAGGTTGAAGAATGCACCTGCGGAGTCTGTCTGCTATCACGTTGGAACTCCCGGGAATGTGCGTTGCTAGAAGAAAACGGTTGGTAGCCATCGCCCATTGCCATATCCTCATGGCCTCTCAACAAAGGGGGTAAAATTTGGTTCCACCTAGCTTGTTGATGTACCAGACCACCGCCATGTTGTCTGATTGAATCGCAATTGTCCCAGACGGCAGCAGGGGATGGAATGCTTGCAACGCCAGAACCACCGCCCTCAGCTCTAGAAGATTTATATGCAGATGGGCCTCCTGTTGGGACCAAGTGCCTTGGACTGGCTGGCCCTGACATAGCCCCCCCCCCCCACACCATCAGGGAGGCGTCCATGGACACTGTGGCCTTGGGTTGCTGGGGGGAGAAGGGGCAAGACCATTGTGACAGACTGTGTGTCATCCACTAATTTAAATCCTGTTTGCACCTGTGGGTTACTCGAATCATGGCTGAAAGAGGATGCTGAAAAGGATACCGTTGGGCGAGCAGTAGCCATTGTAGAAGCCTCATGTGAAACCTGGCCAGGGGAACAATGTTGATGGAAGCTGCCATGGAACCCAACAGCTGTAGAACAGAGGGAGCCACGGATTTCTCCCTTGAAAG
Organism: Protopterus annectens; assembly: GCF_019279795.1. Taxonomy (NCBI): domain Eukaryota; kingdom Metazoa; phylum Chordata; order Ceratodontiformes; family Protopteridae; genus Protopterus; species Protopterus annectens. The sequence goes on from NC_056744.1 coordinate 1,821,094,793, forward strand.
GACTGGAATCAGTTGTTGCTTTATCCGTAAAATTCTGAGCTCTGGAATAGCAGCTCAGCAGTTCTTTGCGTCCAAGATAACCCATATGAATTCTGTCGACTGAGATGGGGTGAGATTGGATTTTTGCCAGTTTATGGTTATACCTAGCCTTTGAGCAGCGAGGAGAGTGTATGCCAGGGCTTCTTCCAGTAGATGGCTGGTGGGGGCGGAAATGAGCCAGTCGACTAGGTATGGAAACACCTGGAATCCTTGAAGTCGCAAGTGAACTGTGACAACTGCCATGCACTTTGAAAACTCTGGGGGCTGTAAAGAGTCCGAAGGGCAGTACTCTGAACTGGTAAGTGACTGGCTCCTGCACGGAAGCACAGAAATCTTCTAGATGGCCTGTCCACTTTTATGTGGTAGTACGCATCTTGAAGATCTATCGAGCACATCCAATCGTCTTTTTCCAAAAGCGGGAGGATAGACTGTATTGTGACCATCCAGAATTTTTGTACTCTCACAAACTTGTTCAATACACTGAGATCCAAAATTGGTCTCCAGTCCCCGGTTTTCTTTGGCACCAAAAATAGTCTTGAGTAGAATCCGGATCACGTCTGGTCTGGAGGGACTATTTGGATGACTTTCTTAGCAGCTTTTCTCTCTCTAGTGCTGCTTCTTCCCTTTGACTGGGTGGAACATCGGGAAGATTTTTTGAAGGGGCATGATGAAGATCGAAGGGGATATGATAACCTCTGGTTATAATCCTCTGTACCCAAGAATTGGTGGTGATGGCTAGCCAGGCAGAAGGGTACAAGGAGAAACGTCCCCCAACCACCTCCAGAGGAAAGGAGTGCTGGCAGGATTGACCAGGGAAAGAATCCCTGGAACCCTGATTACACGGACTCTGTCTGCCCCGAAAGGAGAGTCTCCCCTGTGAGTTTCCCCCTCTGCCTCTACGGGAGAACTCAGCCTGTGTGTAACGGAAAGGACCCTGAGATTTCTTGAACCATATCTTCCCACTCTTTTGGTTTCGGGAGAAAGCACGTTGAGGGGAAGAATAACTGACACCTACAGCAAAAGGGGTCTTACCATCCTGTTCACATCTGGCCAGTGTGCTTTTAACTTTGGGCCCAAACAACGAGGAGGCCTCAATGGGAGCGTTAAGAAAGGCAGCCTTAAAAGGTTCTACGAAATTTCACAAGCGCATCCAGGCGTGTCGTTTCAATACCGCAGCTGAACCTGCTGCTCTAGCTGCTCCTTCTGATGCGTGAGATATCAGTCGCACAGAGGAGTTAGATATTGATTCAATGGTGGCCAGCTGAGAGGCCACTTTGTCACAGACCTCATCAGACACACCACCAGCCAAAGTTTCAGAGAGCTCAGAAATCAGATCCCTTTGAAGCCTGGTAAAGTGTGCCATATAATTCAGAGACCTGATAGTAAATGTCGCTGATGCAAAGGTGCGCTTCCCTATCCTGTCCAGGGCCCGGGACTCTGTTAGGCGGATGGACAGTCTGGCTTTCTTCTTCTGCCAGATCCTTTTTTGTTGCGGTCGCCACCACCAAAGCATCCACAGGAAGACATTTTGACCAATGGGGATCCGAAGCAGGAGGGGACAAAATCTTATCTGGTCTCCGGGGAATAGCTTAGACGGTATCAGGAGCCTTCCAAGCATGCTGCACGATAAGCCGGACAAGTTCATCAGTAGGTGGAGTAACCCAGGAGGTAGGGGGCCGGGCGCGAAAGGTCTGCAGGAACACAGATTCCTCAGAGGTTGGATTAGAGGACTACCAGTCATCTCTCTGTTTCAGGATTTTGAGGATATCACCAAAGGATACCTCAGAGGGTGACTGGGGGGATCCTTACCTCTCATCAAAATCTGTCTCTTCAGTAAGGGACTCCTCTGTGGAGTCCATGTGCTTCCTCTTAAACAAACTTTTCCGGTGGACCTCCTCAGCTGGAGAAGACAGCGGAAAAGGGGATTCCTGTGGGAATATGTCCTGAGGCCCTAGCACCCGGTGTCCGCTAGGTGCAACTTATGAAACCAGTGTACCAGAGGAGGGCGGAGAGATGGACAGTCCAGTATCGCCAGCAGCAGCGAAAGCCTTCTCCATCAATTGGCAGGCTGGTCCACCTGAAGAGGAGTGAATGTCTAGGACAGGGGTCACCCCTCCCCTACGTGGCTCAGCCTGCCGACCCGGAGTCGCTGGATGGCTGTGGAGCAGCAAACTATGCGTGTCACAACTGACATCCTGGGTCGTAGCAAAACTTTCCTGCCATGAAGGCAACTGCGGTTCCTTAGTGAGAACCATAATAGGGGACTGCAGAAGAGGAAGACTGTGCTATATCCATGGACTTCAAAGGCAATGAAGGAGGAGAATAAGAAGGGGTCTTTGGAGACGGGTGATCACCTCCCAAGGAAGGATAGCTCCTGAGGGGTGTGATACCTCTGGCCAAGAGCACCTGATCCACAAGACGCAACACATCGTGTTCGGAGAGGCTTCTAGTGGACCTCACGGAGACTGAGGGAGAAACAGGCCTGTCCACAGAAGAGGCAAACTCGGTGCCCATCTCACCAGTCCGCACAGAGGACAACGGTGCCGAGAGAGACTGGACTACAGGTGTCTGCACCAAAGAAGTCATCGGTGGCGAGGTCATGGTCTGCACAGACACAGGGATCGGTGCCGAAGTGGATGCCGGTACTGAAGCTGGAACCGACAAAACTGGAGTCAACAATAAAGGTGTCGGTTCAGAGGACGATGTCGAAACGGACGTGGTCAAGGTCTGCGCTGACTGAACGGTTGGTGCCGATACAGTGGTAATAGTCTGAACCGAGGAACCCCTCAGTGCCGATATAGTTAAGGCTGCAGGAGAAGACGGAGCCAAGATCACTAATGGAGCCGAAGATCTAGGCACTGAAAGCACTGGGGCTGAATGAGTGAGCTCCGGAGCTGAAACTTTAACCTTTTTAGGTTTTGGTTGGCGGGAGTCCCCAGCCGGGGACGAAAGCAAAGATTTAGCCTTGGTAGGGACATCCAAGATTTTATCATCGGCTCTAGGAGGGGTTGAAACCTCCGACCCAGAAATAGCCTCTGAAAAGGGAGATTTAAGAAGTCCCTTCAGTAACAGCTTGTTTTTTCCTTTCCAACAAGGTTCTATTTGAAAAGTTCTCACAAATAGTACAGGGCGGGTCAAGACAAGTGGGACGCCCCCAAACAATAAACGCACAAAGAGTGTGCATCAGAAGTAGGTAGTTTGTGTCCACAATCAGAACACCGCTTAAACCCTGGACTACCTTATCTGCCATGACAGCAAATTAATTAACAGAAAAGGGTACCAGCAATGGTACAAAAGAATACCCGAAGGTATGAGAAAAAAGGGAAGGATTACCAACGATGGTAGAGAGAATACCTTGAGGTAAAAAGGTAGAGAAAAGAGCAGAAAAATCAGAAGAAAATATGTACGCTAGATGCGATAGGGTAAGAGAAAATTAAATAAAAGCTTTTATGACAGAAAAGTAATATGAAACACTATTAAACAACAAATAACTGTACTTAGCTCAAGAGAAGCAGCTTGACACGACCAAATGGCAACACGGCAAACGAAATCTGAGGTAACAGGGAGAGGGGGGTTGTGGGTAAGAGTTTCGCTCGAGAATTTGAAGCTGACGCGAGCTTGGAAAATGGCCGGCTTGGTTCCGAGGTCGGAACAGATACCCACGCGTAAGGAATGAGAGAGGATTAACAATAACAGATACAGGAGGTACACTGTTGAACTCGCACAGTTTTGGCTTTTCACAAAAACATGGAAACAGTAAGATTGGGGCTATTTTCCTTGTGACAAAACTTTAAGCACAGCAAAACAGAAATGAGATGTAAAATGGGAAAATATCCACACATCCTGAGAAACTGGGAAAGTCTAGTCTGCAAAGCAGCCCCAATGCATATAAAGAGAGGTATGACTGGGCTAAGGAAAATGGAACTCTTCATAACAGATTCACTGTTAAATCTCTCGATCAGTGGCAATACATACCCTATAACAATCTTTAGCTTTAATTAGTAACAATAACAATCTGTCAGCAAAAATCAAAGCAGTAGTGGTTTTACGAGAGGTAGGGGTTTTAAGAAAATCCTGAATACATACTTCCTGGCCATTCTTGCTTGTATTACGCGATGCCTGATCAGCACTCTCACTCGACCCAGGCTTCTTGCTCCTATCTGCACTTCCTGACCGACGTCGAGTAGGTGATCTTCCACGAGTCTTCTCAGCCTCAACTCTCTGAGGTGAAAGGTTTGCCCTACTTGCCACATGCGTAGTCTTAGAGACTGCAGAAGGGCTCTTTGAGCTGCAAATAAAAGGTGGGAGAAAAGGGTGACATTCACTTTTTATAAGTTCACATGCATAGCTCAACAAATACATCAACGCCTAAAAACTGGTGGGGAACAGCAGAAAAATTCCAGAGTTGTTACAGCTCTGGTAGCAGGTAGACCTCCATAATTAAGCAACACTTAACATATCTAGGTCTTCTATGCAACTCGGCTTCTTATACTGCTTTTTCACAAAGCACTCTACCACATTAAAATTCAAAGAAACAATATTAAACAAAACAAAAAACTTCTAAAGCATAAAATAAATAAATTTCAGTATTATGACTGGCCTAAGTGTATATCAATTCAAACATTAAATAGTAGCAGCAAATAGAATAGTCTACATCTAAGCTAGACCGACCAGCAGTACCTCACAAAGTACTTCAACATGTCAACATTTTGCTTAAAAAAGCAATAAATGATACACAGCACAGTTTAACTTCAAATATCAATAAAAGGCAACAGTAACCCAAGAAAAAATAAACCGGAGAGTACAAGTTCTTGAGTAGCCAGATGGCACCATTTTTAAGCCTCCAAGTATGGGGCACAAGTTTATCAGCCAATGGCAAAAAAACAAACAAAAAAAAAACAAATATATTTACACACACATACGTACGTGTGTGTGCACATATATATATATATATATATATATATATATATATATATATATATATTATATATATATATATAGATATAGATATAGATGTATATACACATCTCTCTCTCTCTATATATATATATATATATATATATATATATATGTGTGTGTGTGTGTGTGGTACACGGGGCTGGAACCCGTACTGTGACCCAGGTGACTGTCTTTCAATTAGAGGCCCCAGCTCTAAAGGAAAGAAGGAGGGATGGACAGAAGTAAAGGGAGGGGCCCACTCATGTCTTCAGAGTGGACAGTGGTACCGTGCTCTCAGGAAGCTAATGGAGCATTCTTCGGTCTCAAACATTGGGACATTCCCTGTAGAAAACAGGGACCACAAACAGGTCCCATTTTTAGGGCACCCTGCCTGTGACCTACCTGCAGGACAATACTGTTGTGTAACACCCACTTACGTGGGTCTATGTTTCACATGCTTAAATGAACCACCACTGAATACAGATGAGATGCCAACTGCCTTTAAAGTCCATCGGTGACTGTAGTGCTATCTTCCATGTAGCCGTGGTCAGCCTGCACAAGGGGTATGACGGAGAACACCCCTGCCTGCTGACATACCATATTTCCACAGTGTTGTATGTTCCCACCCCACAGGGCACCTTTCTTTCCAAATGCCTCGAAGGCTTTAAGCACCTCCATCGTCTCTCTCAGATGTGAGATTTTTTTTGGGCTACATCTCAGAGGCTTTGGACCACAGTGTACATCACCCATAAACTGTGTATTAGGTCATCTATTTTTAACACCTTGAGGAGCTTCTTTAGGAAGGTTACTCTCAGGCTATGCCTGGTCTTGGAGGACCAGTGCACCAGGAATTTGTGGCATATGCAGGAACTGATGCATTTCCTTAATGGACTGAGTGCTGGGTCTGATCGAGTACCACTGGAGTCCTGTAATAGCCAACCTGAAGGGCAAGGAGATAAACCTGTAGTGGCAGCACCCTACTGTGAACCTGAGGAAATGGCACTGGTCCTAATGAATGGGAATATGCAGACAGGTATCCTTGAAATCTAAAGTGACAAGACCCTTTGGAAATGAGTGGCAGAACGCCCTACAATAAAAACATGATGCTACCTAGGAAAGGTCCAGAAAAGCTCTCCACTGTCTTTCATTTGAGGAGACAGAGCAGCCTTGTCTAATATCCCCTGCCCTCTTTCACTACGGAAACCTTACCCCTAAGTAAAAGAAGCTTGAAAGATGGGGGAATTAAATGCATCTGGTCTTCTGGCCTAAGGAGGTTACCTGTCAATCTGGACTTCTACAGAAACTCTACAGCCCTGATGAATGAACTCTTTAAACACCGATTTGTCCATTGTAACATCTTCCTGTTTCTTATGTACTAGATGACTCTTACGGCTATTTTTAAACTTGGGAGGGGTGAGAAAAGGGAGATAAAAGGGAATACTTGTGGAAGTATCTTGTATCCCTCTCCTCCTAGGATCTCCTTTGTAGTCTACATGCCATTTTTTCCCTTAAATTGGCCCTTCCCCCTACTGATTTCAATTCCCCATATTTAATTTAATTTTGTTTACCAGGGTAAAGCACTGATACATGTTCACCATTTGCAAGCTCAGACTGGATTACACACAAAGTAACAATAAAATAACATTAAAGGTGTAACTAAACTGTACAGTACAACTAATAAATGGAAAAACAGATGCAGATTTACAAGATCAGTGAAAAGCAGGATGAGAGGTATACAGTGCACAATACAGGTTAGGTAAATGTGGTCTAGCCAAAAGAATGGCTACAGTGTATACAAGTATGGAGGGAAGTTTTTGGAGTGAACAGAGTAGAAACTGTGGAGTGCTAAAGGCTGTAATTCAACAGCTAATAAAAGCAGATGTGGGTAATAGGTATGTAGTAAGGAATGGATACTGATATTGGAGGAATAGTGGGTATGAGCTTATGAAATGGACAGGTTAAGATTAAGCATACAAGATTTTAGGACACGAATATTCATACTGCAACCATGGGAGTTAGGTGACATGCCTGTTGTGCTCTGACATGCACTTATGGGCAGCTACTGTTACACCTGGACAAGGCAGAGTGAAAATGCAGTTTAATACACTGTACAGTCTTGCCACTTTCCTCCATCTTCCTAGAGATTTCAGATTTGCTACAGAACAGCGCCCTGTCAAGTACTGCACTATGAAGTTCCACTCTACCATGCTCTGGCAGGAGCTGCAGCCTCAGCCAAGTAGATAATCTTACAAATGAACTTATAGCTGCTGTTCTAAATATTGTGCATCCACAGCATTTTACCATAATTAACAGAATGTTCTGCAACCTGACATCTACAGCATTATACCATACTTAACAGAAAATTCTACAACGTGAAATCTACGGCATCATACCATACTTAACAGAATATTCCACATGACATCTACAGCATCATACCATACATAACAGAATGTTTTACAAAATGAAATCTACAGCATATCATACTTAACAGAATGTTCTACAACCTGACATCTAAAGCATTATACCATAATTAACAGAATGTTCTACAATGAGAAATCTACGGAATCATACCATACTTAACAGAATATTCTACAACATGACATCTACAGCATCATACCATACTTAACAGAATGTGTTACAACCTGACATCTACAGCATTATACCATACTTAACAGAATGTTCTACAACGTGAAATCTACGGCATCATACCATACTTAAAATATTCTACAAAGCGACTTCTACAGCATCATACCATACTTAGAATATTCTACATGGCATCTACAGCATCATACCATACTTAACAGAATGGTCTGAAACCTGACAGACAGCATCATACCATACCTTACAGAATATTCTACAACGTGACATCTATGGCATCATACCATACTTAGGTTCATAGGTTGGTACTGGGCTATCTGCCCCAAGGCATATATTAGCCCAGCCACATTGTGCGGTATTCACCGCCTCTTTAGTAGTTCCCTATACCCTTGTACTAGCAGCTATTACCCTTGGCCCCTATCTAGTAGTGCTGTTGGTGTGACCCCCGATGTGAACTTTGTTACCCATCCACTCATCAAGGTTCCTCTTGAAGAGGAATAGTGAGGGGCTCTGTCTTATGTAGATCGGGACCCTGTTCCGTAGCAAGGGAAGTCTCTGCGAAGGGAACCTATCCCTCCAGCATGTTCTATTCATTGTTGTGTTGAGGTTTATATCCCTAGAGCGTGTAGCTCGAATAGATTTGGTTTTGCTAAGATAGAGCATGTTCAACAATTCTGGGTTGGACATGGCTTTGTACATTAGACAGAGATCACCTCTGAGAAAGCAGTATGCAACAGAGAACAATCTTAGCTTTTTCAATCGTGCTGCATAGGACAACTGTTTGAGGCCAGTAATCCTCTTGGTTAGGTACCTCTGTGGTCCCTCCAGCTGCTGGAGATGTCTAACCAGGTACATTCCAATTGGTGCATTGTACTCAATAATGGGTCTGATGAGGGAAGAGTAGAGGGGCACCATTACATCCTTAGATCTTGATGTGAACCCTTTCGTGATCACATGGGTCACATAAAAGGATTTTCTAACCACTTTGGCAACATGGTTATCAAAGGAAAGCTGACTATCTACTTGGGTCCATAGATCCCTTATTTCTTCTGATTTCAGGGGATTACCTCCTATGTTGCAGTTTGCGGGTACTCTGTTTTTTCCAAAGGGGATTACTACGCATTTTTTTGCATTTAGCTTGAGACCATGGCTTTGACACCATGCATCAGTCTCATTTAGGCCCTTCTGGAGGATCTCCATGTTGGCCGGAGACTCTATTATAGCACCCAGTTTGCAGTCGTCCGCAAACTTAAGTCAGCCACAGCCCTTCCGTGCTTGCCTGTACTTCTGAGAAGTATATGCCAAACAGGAGGGGCCCCAGGACAGAGCCCTGAGGCACACCACTCGTTAGTGGTCAGGATTCTGACATAGATCCCGCTACTCTTACTTTATGGGATCTGTCTGAGAGACAGTTTGCGATCCATCTTGTGACGTAAGGGTTTATTGCCCAGGCTGGTGAGCTTAACAGAATATTCCACATGACATCTACAGCATCATACCATACTTAACAGAATGTTTTACAACCTGACATCTACAGCATCATAGGTATAAATCCCTATGTCACAAGATGGGTTGCCAACTAGCTCATTGACAGAACCCACACTGTGAAAGTGGCAGACTCCAAATCTGACCTCAGAACAGTGATAAGTGGAGTACCACAGGGTTCAGTCCTGGGTCCTCTCCTGTTTGGTATCTACTTCTCAGAAGTACAGGCTAACACAGAAGGTCTTTAGCCAGCAAAGTTTGTAAATAACTGCAAACTTGGAAACCTAATCAAAACTCCTAACGATGTGGACATCCTACAAAAGGGCCTCACTGACACAGATGCCTGGTGTCAAAGCCATGTCCTCAAGCTCAATGCCAAAAAGTGCACTGTCATCCCCGTTGGTAAAAACTCTGTACCCATGAGCTACCACATGGGTGTAAGTCTACTTAACACCAAAAGTGTGATAAGAGACCTTGGGACACAGGTGGACAAGTAGTCTCTCCTTTGATAATCACATTGCCACAGTAGTCAGAAAATCCTTCTACGTGGCACACCTCATCACAAAAGGTTTCTCATCCAGGAAAAAAAGGTCATTGTTCCCCTCTACTTGTCACAGACCCATTACATAGAGTACAACACCCGTTTTGTTATGTACCAAATAAGACATCAACAACTGGAAATGTCGCAGAAATACCTTACAAAGATGATTACCGGCCTCAAACAGATGCCCTACGCTGACCATCTCAAAAAAAAACCCTCCAGCTATACTCAGTCACATATCGCCTACTCAGAGGCAATCTCTGCCTAACATACAAAGCTATGTCAAACCCAGAGCTTTTGCACATGCTCCACTTAAAGAAATCCCAATCCCTCTGAGGTACATGCTCTAGGGACCTAAACCTTGTGACTACAATAAACAGAACCTGCTGGAGGGATATATTCCTGTCCCAGAGACTTCCCATACTCTGGAACAAACTACCTATCTATATCAAAAGAAGCTCCTCATTAGCACTCAAGAAAAATCTACATGATTGGATGGGAAAAAAGAATTTATGTTCTTACCGTAACGTTCCATGTGAATTGTTCATCTCTCCTTTGTTCTTACACACGGGTTTGGAGCCGATCCTCGGCTCTGAGTCGGTCACATCACAAGCTCTGCATGTAAGAGAAGCTCAAGGCACAGTCTACATCCCATGATCCTCCGCTGTTATCCCTCAGATCTAGTTTGCAAGAACCCAGAACGCACTACTAACCACTGCGTCTAGCGCTCATTCAATCACACACTTGAAACTGAAACATAAGAACTAAACACAGATAGGTTGTACAGCTACTATGCAACCTACTAAAAAGTAGGTAGTGTAAATAACCCAGAGAAGGCCAACCAGACACTAGTCGTACTAGTTCTTCCAGATCGCGGTGGGGGAAGGAGGGAGGGGATGTAAGAACAAAGGCGAGATGAACAATTCACATGGAACGTTAGGGTAAGAACATAACTTCATGTGAAATTGTTCGATCTCGCCGTTTGTTCTTACACACGGATAGCGTCCCTAGCTCCGTTACCCTGGGTGACTTACGGAAGAACGTTCCTGAGTACAGTGGAACTAAAGGATGCCCTGTCCTTGGAGGTCCTGTCCACTTTGTAGTGAGTGACAAAAGTATGAGGCTTTGCCCACGTCGCCACTGCACAAATAGTATCCAACGGTAGTCGAGCGGCATGGGCTAGAGAAGTAGAAACGGCCCTAGTAGAATGAGCCTTAGGTTTGAACGGAAGTGGCTGTTTTGAAGCTTAATATTCAAAATTTATGCAGTCCGAAAGCCATTTGGATAATGTGCATTTTGTTACTGCCATGCCCTTCTTATTATCTGCGAATGACACAAACAGCTGATCCGATTTCCTGCAATCCTTTGTTCTGTCCAGGTAAAATCTCAGCAGCCTATGTACATCCAATTTGTGCATGTATTCCAACTTGTTTGAATGGTTTCTGAAAAATGTGGGAAGTTCTATGGATTGGTTAATATTAAGCACAGAACATACCTTCGGGAGGAATGACGGATTTGTACGCAAGGAGACTCTGTCTGGATGGAAAACCATGTACGGTGGCCTAACGGACAAGGCCTGTAGCTCTGATATTCTACGAGCTGAAGTAACAGCAATAAGAAAGAGAGTCTTCCATGACAAATACTTAAGTGAACACGTTGAAGCTGGTTCGAAGGGTGGTAGCATAAGTTGAGATAACATCAAATTCAAGTGCCGTGGAAAAACCGGATCCCGAATGGGTGGACGGAGGTGAAAGGTACCCTTCATGAAAGCTCTACAAAGTCTGTGGGACATAACTGTAGAGCCTCCTTCACCTACATGAAAGTTAGATATGGCCACTAACTGTACTCTTATCGTGGAAGTAGAGGCCCCTTCGTGAAACAGTGTAGATAAAAATTCCAAGATTTTGTGTATCGGGGCCACCAAGGGATCTATACCTTGCCCTGATGCCCAACACGCAAAACGTTTCCATTTGCTCCTGTATAGTTTCCTGGTGGAGGCTTTGTGGGAAGAAACTAGAATGTGCTGTACTGCTGGAGACAAACAATCCGACCTGGCTAAATTGGGAAGCGGAGCAGCCAAGCTGTCAGTTTGAGGGACTGGAGGGATGGCTAAGGAACTCCCGACGAGTGAGTCAATAGGTCTGGCACTGGGTCCAGAATCCATGGTTCCTCCATCTGGTGGGCTCGAAGAAAGGGAAACCAGATCTGTCGAGGCCAGAATGGTGCTATTAGGATGATCGTCCTTTCCAGACTCCTGGCTTTCTGTAGAAATTTGGGTATCAAAGGAACAGGAGGAAATGCGTATAGGAGACCCAGGGGCCAATCGTGCACCAGTGCGTCCCTGGGGGCACCCCCCGGAGGGGGAAGTAGGGCAAAGTAGCTTCTGCATTTGGCATTTAAGGGGGATGCAAAAAGATCGCAGCAAGGCTGGCCCCATCTGTGGAAAATCCTTTCCGCCACTTGATTTTTGAGGGACCACTCGTGTGGCAACAGGATGGCTCTGCTCAACCTGTCCGCAATGACGTTGGATGACCCCGGGATGTGCGTTGCTATCAGAAAGCAACCTGTGGATGCAGCCCACTGCCAAATTCTCAGGGCCTCTCTGCATAATGGGTAAGACCTGGTTCCACCTTGTTTATGTACCAGACCACTGACATTTTGTCCGTCTGAACTGCCACTGTTCCTAGAGGTAGGGATTCGTGAAAGTGTTGCAACGCTAGAAACACTGCTCTCAACTCCAGGACACTGATGTGCAGATTGTACTCTATCTTGGACCATTCTCCTTGGATCATTCTCCCCTGAAAAAGTCCCCCCCAACCCTATCAGGGAAGCGTCCGTGGTTATTATGGCTGTAGGGCTGGGTAGTACAAATGGGCGACCCATCATCAGATCTTGGCTGTTCAACCACCATCGAAGATCCCGCTTGCAAGACTCCGTGATCAAGATGTCGTGTGACAAAGGAAGTTGATGGAACAACCACTGCGTGAAGAGCAGCCACTGGAGGACCCTCATGTGCATCCTGCCCAGAGGAACTGCAATAAGGGTAGCTGCCATCATGCCCAGGACTTTCAGCACTTGCACAGCAGAAGCTTTCTTGTTCCGAAGAAGAATAGCGACCTGATCCCGGAAGGCTGACACTCTTGTCTGGGGAAGCTTGATCAGAGCTGTAATAGTATCCAACTCCGCTCCTATGAATGAGATATGCTGTGAGGGCGATAAGGCAGATTTGTCGAAGTTGACTGAGATTCCTAAATGGGAATAGAGACTGATTGTGCAGTCCCAGGCTTGTACAAGATGATGCTTGGTGGTGGCGGTGAGGAGCCAGTCGCCCAGATACAGAAACACCCGGAATCCTAGACGCCACTACTGCCATGCATTTGTTGAACACCCTGGGGGCTGAGGTGAGACCAAAGGGCAGAGCTCGAAATTGGAAATGACTGGCTCCCAGCCGGAAGCGCAGGTGATCTCTGGAGACACTGGCCATTTTGATATGGTAGTACGCGTCCCTGAGATCTAAAGAGCACATCCAATCGTCCTTCTGCAAAAAGGGAAGGATCGATTGTAGCATGACCATCCGGAATTTCTCCTTCCTTATGAAGGTGTTGAGTTTGCTGAGGTCCAATATTGGCCTCCAGTCCCCTGTCTTCTTTGGAACTAAAAAGAACCTTGAGTAAGTTCCGGATCCTATCTGGTCCGCCGGGACTGGTTGGATGACTTTTTTTGAGCAGCTTTCTTATTTCTATGGCTGCTTGATCTCGCAGATTGGGTGGAACATCTGGAAATCTCTTCTGATCGGGGGGAATGGTTATAAATGGGATGTTGTAACCTCTGGTTATTACGCTTTTTACCCAGGAATCTGAAGTGAGATTTAGCCAGGCCTCTGGGTATAAAGCTAAGCGACCCCCCGACTGCCTCCAGAGCATGACAGTCGGGCCTCCCCTCAGGAGTGCTGGAAGGGCTTCCCAGGGACGCTATCCCTATTCGCCCTGGTTCTGCAGACCCCCTCTGCCGCCTGGGCGGCATCTTCCATTTCTCCCTCCTCCTCTGCCTCTGGAGGGGGCATCACTCTGTGTGGACTGGAAAGATCCCAGAGTCTTTCGGAACCACATTTTTCCGCCTCTTTGCCCTTTGGGGTACCAGTCTGGTCGGGGCGGAAAAATGGACCCCTACGGCAGACAGAGTCTTACCTTCTTGCTCACACAGAGCGAGAGTCTCCTTTAATTTGGGTCCAAACAGGGTGGCACCATCACAAGGGGCGCTGGTAAAGGAAGACTTTAAGGCTTCCGCAAAGAAGCACAGGCGCATCCAAGACTGTCTCAGCAGAACAATCGCTGAAGCCCTACTCGAACCCTCGGCCGCATACGAAATGAGCCTCATGGATGAGTTTACTATCGAAGTGAGGGTGTTAAGCTGTGCTACCTTTTCCGAGACAGCAGCATCTGTGTTACCCTGGAGAGCATCTCGCAGCTCCTTAAGGAGATCTCTCTGAAGACGCGTAAAGTACGTGAGGTAGTTCAGCAAACGCATGGAAAAAGTTGCTGAACTGAAAATGCGCTTCCCATACCTGCCCATAGTCCTAGAATCCTTGTTAGGAGGATGGACAGAGGAAGATGCCTCGGACATTTCCTCCTTCGTGGCTGCCGCTACCATCATAGCATCCACTGGGACTCCTTTAGTAAGATAAGTCTTGCCCTGGGGGGCAGTGATATATTTATTCGGCCTCCGAGGGACTGGTTCCGCTGTATCCGGAGTCTCCCACGCCCTTCGAGCTATTAGGTCCATTAACTCATCGAAGGGCGGGGTCACCCAGGAGGTAGAAGGTTGAGCCCCAAAAGCCTTCAGCAACACCGATTCGTCCTCAGTGGGGGCAAGGGTCTGCCAATCACCCCTCTGTTTCAAGATCTCCAGGATGTCAGCAAATGAGACATCCTCAGATGGGGACCGTGGGGACCCCTCTGACTCATCCAAATCGGTGTCCTATGTCAATGATTCCAGTGGGGAATCAATGTGCCTCCTCTTGCACAATTTCTTCCTCGGGACTTCATCAGAGGGAGCATCTGGTGAAGCTTCCGAGGAACAGGGGACACCATCTGGGGCTGGCTGAGGCATTGGGTCTCTACGCTTGGGAGAGATTGCAGGTACAGCTACAGAACGCGGCCCTTTGGGGGAAGGAGAAGAAGACTGCGATGAAGTAAATGTCTTCTCAGACAAGACCTTCCTCATAACGTCAAAGGCACTGGAGCCCCGGGCCGAGGACTCCACCGTATCCGAAGAGCAGGGTAGTTTCCCCGAGACCGGGACCACGGGCTCCGACACAGAGGACGGAGCCGAGCTAATCTGTGCCGAGGCTCCTAGGGGGAGAGTAGGAACCGAAAGTTCGGTTCGACTCTCGGCCCCGGAACCGAGGAGAGACCGTCGGCTTCGTGACTCCTTGATGGGTTCTGAGGGAGTCTATGTCAGTGGAGCCGATCGCACTAAGGAAGGCTTCGGTACCGAGGGTTCAACAATCATCAGTTCCTCTTCTCCCGGCTCTGAGGACTCGATGGGTCTCGAAGGAGGATCTGCAGGAGACGCAGGGAGGGCTTCAAGTTTCGATACCAATTGGGACGAAACCGCAATTAGTTTGAACAGAGCCGTGTTCTCCATGAGCTTCTGTACCACTCTATCCACGTTGGTATCAGATAGCGGCCTGGAAGAACGGGTCGAAGGGGCCGATGATGCCACTGAACGAAGGATCGAGGGGAGGCACCTCCGACACCGGCTCCAAGACCTGGGCCTCGATCAGAGATAATCGCTCGAGGCTCGGCCACGAGGTCCGTGGAGCCGGCGACCGAACCTTAGTAGAGGTGCTCGGAGCCGATGACCTGGGCTCCGATACCTTCGAAGTCTTCGACCCCTTCGAAGACTTCGACGCCTGATCAGCCTTCTCCAAGGCTTCTTGAAAGTCTGGCTTTAACAAGCCCCTGTCGATTAACTTCCTGCGCCTTTCCATCATGACCCTTCCCACTGAAGGAGTGACAAATAGAGCAGTGCTCCTGCAGGTGGAGAGGGCCAAGACAGTAGACGCAGGAAGCATGACAGTCTGTGATGGACATTTTCTGTCCACAATCTCTGCCATGTCTAACAAGTAACTAATTCTACCAATAACTTGTAAACGGTTAGTCTAACACACTACTTTTTCTATGTGTAACTAGTATGTAGATATATATAAAACTACGGATTATACAAGGATATATATATATATATATATATATATATATATATATATATATATAGGTATAAACACTGCACACAAGGACTAAATACTAAATGTTAAGAAAAGTCTTAACAGTATAAAAGAAACTATTTACTGCTGTCAGAGCCTTGACAGGACTAAATAGGCCTAAGCCAAAAACACTACAATTATTAGAATATATATACATATACACATATATATATATATATATATATATATATAATGGAAACCCCTATGAGGAAAACAAACACACACACAACTATTATTAACTAGAGTAATTAGGTTAAATAGCTCTAAATTCTCAAAATACTGAAAAAAAATACAAAGTTATACTGGCCCGAGCTCTCCTCAACGTGATCTGTTGCAGCGGCAAACTAGATCTGAGGGATAACAGTGGAGGATCATGGGATGTAGACTGGGCCTTGAGCTTCTCTTAGATGCAGAGCTTGTGATGCGGCCGACTCAGAGCCAAGGATCGGCTCCAAACCAGTGTGTAAGAACAAACGGCGAGATCGAACAATTTCACATTAGGAAATTCACCCCGGGAATCACGTCTGTGGCTCTCATCGACAGGGGCACAGGAAAAGATTTTCTTGGGTGGCGAAAGCCTGGGTACCTTTTTGGCTAGGCTTATAAAGGCTCTAAGGCCAATAGCCTAGAACCTACCTATGAACCTAATCATACCATACTTAACAGAATGTGTTGCAGCCTGACATCGACAGGATTATAACCTGACATCTACAGCATCATACCATACTTAACAGAATGTTTTACAACCTGACATCTAAAGCATTAACAGAATGTTTTATAACCTGACATCTACAATATCATACCATACTTAAAAGAATGTTCTGCAACCTGACATCTACAGCGTCATACCATACTTAACAGAATGTTCTACAACGTGTAATCTACGGCATCATACCATACTTACCAGAAAGTTTTCCAACCTGATATCTACAGCATTGTATAATACTTAACAGAATGTTCTGCAACCTGACATCTACAGCATCATACCAAGCTACAGCATTATACCATACTTAACAGAATGCTCTGAAGCCTGACAGCTACAGCATCATACCATACTTAACAGAAAGTTTTCCAACCTGACATCTACAGCATTATACCATACTAAACAAAATGTTGTGAAACCTGACATCTACAACATTATGCCATACTTAACAGAATGTCTACAACCTGACATCTACAGCATCATACCATACTTAACAGAATGTTTTCCAACCCGAGATCTACAGCATTATACCATACTTAACAGAATGTTCTGCAGCTCAACATCTACAGCATCATACCATACTTAACAGAATGTTCTGCAACCTGACATTACATCATACCATACTTACCAGAATGTTCTGAAACCTGACATCTACAGCATTATACCAAGCTACAGCATTATACCATACTTAACAGAATGCGTTACAACCTGACATCTACAGCATCATACCATACTTAACATAATGTTTTGCAACCTGACAGTATGAGTAAGCTCCAACAATTTTGCCCTCTGCTACAAATTAGACACCTCACCAGTTAATTGGTCTAGGACAGCAAACTGGTATAAGAATGTGTGCCTGAATTTGTGGCCCTGAAGGCCAGCAGCTGTTTAACCTTCTTCACACACCAATCTATTACTCTACTTTCCGTGTGGCTTGTAAAGCACTGGGGAAGCATCCAATGAGGACTAGGCTTCTGCATCACCACATGGTTCTCAAAGAAAGGTTTGTGATTCCTGGACCCTAAAGAAAATATCAGCCATCATTTGTGATGTCTTCTTAAACTGACAGCTGAGGAAACAACTGACATCTGACTGCCTCCAGGAGGGAACAATCACGTAAGGCCTCAAGAAGGCTGCTGCCCTTCCAATCCCCAGAATGGGAACCGCAAAGGCCTAAGTTTGGCAGGAATTCCTGCTGTTAGCTTGTTGTAACCAATGGACATACCATCACCTCAACATTAGTTTTTCCCAGCTGTTGATATTGTTGCTGCTGGACACAAATGAATCAAACTAGAGAGACTCATGCATTCACAAAATTGGACCATGGGGAGCGACAAAGGTGACAATAACTTCAGTGTTTTTTTCCTCTTCCTCACTGTCCACAGATTCTCTAACTAATGGTCATATCACAATAGGCAGGGGGAAGAGCTGTTCAGCTTTCTTTAGTCTGCATTTTGTCAGACTTCCCTGAATTTGGGGTTGGTTAGAAAGAGGAAAGCCTCTTCAGGTTTCTGTGTAGAATGTGTGTTTACTCTGTCACAATTCTAGCTGTGGTCCTTGAATGGGGAAGTCCTCATCTTTGGGGTTCTGTGCAAAATGTGCAGTTATTCTTTCACAATTCTAGCTGTGGTCCTTTGGAAATCCAACTGGGGAGAAGGAGAAGAGACAGGAAAATTCTAGGCATCCTCAGGCCTTCTGTTTCAGCATTGTGAAGTGGTGGGAGGCTAAAATGTAAACATGACTGATTAAAGATGCTTCATACCTTGCAAGTCCACACACAACTCTGGTACTATTTAGACAGAAAAAAATCTTTTAGAACTTCTGATCAGTTCATTTCTTGCAAAGTTTTATAAAAAAAGACTTCTCAAAACAGACTATTCCAAAATGGCTATCGCATGCTATTACCTTTTGTTATACCCAGCACAACAAAATTCCATGTGGGGTCAAGGCTCACTCTACCAGTGCCTTGGCTTCAATGTCTTTCTGGAAAAGGCTGGATGGTGAAGAATTCTAGAAGCAGTAACTTGGCCCTTTGTGCATACTTTTACAAACCACTTGCAGCTAGACTATAGCATCTGCTAGGACCACTCTCAGGGGTTCCTGGACCCTCATCCTTCCCCTTACCAGTCAGTTTAAGCTACACAGCTAAGGCTACTGCGGCAGTGATCAAATGAAGAAAGTACAGTTCTCTCACCACTTACCTTAACTGTAGACGTTAGAGAGTATATCCGTGTTGCAGTTAATTATTGGGTCTTCCTGCCATACAGAAGCCCAAGGCTGTCCCAAGTGACAGTCTTCTACCAGCCCCAGTAAGTGGAAGTGCGTATGCACCAAACTCAGGATGTTGTGTTATAAAATGGGGGTCAGCCAGCAACATCTTCAGGTCTCTGACTAAGCTAAAGTCTGATGATCCTGATGTATAGCACTACCAGCTGTCCTAAGTACAAATCAAAGAATCCAGACTTAAAGGGAATGGGTGAGGAGATGCGGCAGGACCCACCCCAACCCAGGAAAGGAAAACAGAGAAAAGCAAAGGGGAAGGTGGGGAGGAAATGGTAATGCAATACTGACCGACTTGAACATGTACAATTATGGTAGCTAGATAGTAGTTAAAATGCTGCAGTACTAATTCTTGGAGAGACTTCGAGCTTTTCAAAAGGGAGGTGAGACGGGAATGCTGTCGGTGGACAACAGGCACAGCATAGTGGCAGGGGAGAACCGCCTCTTGCCCTCAAGATGAACCCAAGCCAGGACACTGACAATGGCTGGTTTCTCCTTTCCAAAACCATGACATTGGGTCTGATACTGGCAAATTTCTCCTTTCGAAAACTTGGGACACTGTGTACAATACTGGCAAGTCTGTCCAATCCAATACCACGACACTGTCAGACACGGGCAAGCTTCTACGTTTCAAAGGATGACACTATGGAAACTAGCAGGTTTCTCTGGTCCAAACCATGCCACTGTGTATGCAACACTGGAAGGTACTCAGTTCCCAACAATGCCCCTATATGTGGCACTGGTAAGATTGAAGTTACAAGCTATGCCACTATGTCTGGCGCTGGCAGGTTTTTGCACAGAACTAAATCTTCACACTGTAGTCCTGGGTTGGACCAAAATCCTCCCCACTGGCCAATAATGAACTTCTGAGCTACTAACCTTACCAGTGTGTGCTCATAACAAACATGCCTGGTAAAGTTTCCCAGTTAGACTAAAAACTAAAGTGTTAGGTCTCAGTGATGCCCAACACCAAGAATTAGACTGACAAACAGCACCCAAACCTGCCCCGGAAGCATACCCTGACTACAGCTCAGGTGACCAGGGTTTGACTAGTGGTTTGAGCAACTGATGGTTCTGGTAAGAAGGGGCATGCTGGGGGGAGGGGTTCTCACCCAACCTGCACCACTGAGAGCTTTGCTGGACAAATAGTTGTGGGGATAGGTCAAAAGGATGCGAGTGTGGCCATCGAATCAGGGGATGGTAGCACATCTTCTTTTGGCATATGTGGGAAGCAAGCAAGCATGTATATACTGAGTGGGGATAGGCAGCCCCTGTAGTGATGCAAGTGCTCATGTCACTACAGGGGGGTGGGGAGGAGTAGTGGGATAATATGAAGTTTATAAATAAAAAATGCTCTCATTATGGGAGGCCAGCACATCAAAAGCACTCTGACTGTCAGGTTGAAGACTCCCTTACAGGCTTGACAGTCAGCAGGTATGGGGGAAATGGTCACAGAACCCAAACAAACTCCTTTCAATTTCTTACCGTCTTTTCGGAGAACCTTCTGTAGAAGATGCAGATGATGATGAACGGTCACGCTGCTGCTTGTGTGGTGGAGATCCACTTGGAGACCTTCAGTTAAAGAGAATATCGTAAGAACAAACGGATTTAATATCTAAATCACCATCTTAATGCTTTACAAAAAGATGGATCCAAAGACTGAAAATTCATGCTTTGCCCATAAATATTCACAGGGTGGCTCACTGCACTTCAGAGCAATGCATAAAAAATAATCAAAGACTAACACTTTTCAGAGTTAGAAAACTATACGGCGTGGCACCTTCCTTAACATTATAAAGCAATAAAACTGGTCTGACATGAGCTCAGGACTACTCCTGAGCTTTCAACAAGTGCATGGTTTTTACTGAGTACAGTATAAATCGCCCATACTTAAACCCCCAATTTGGCTCTTGCTTTAGTAGCGTAGACCCCCCTACCAACATCCGCTCTGCCCCTACTCTGGCCATACCTCTTCCTTTTCTTCTCCTTGGTCTTGTGCTTGCTTTTGGGACTTGAAGACCTACAGGACCAAAAAAAAGTAACATTTACATCCACGTACACCTTCCCCTTACCCAAACAGGAGAGACAGAAAAATGCTATTACATGATAAATAAACCTCTCATTAGAATGTAGTGTGCACAGCAAAAAACTATACTGTACATAATGGAAACATTTTTATGGTTACCAAATCAAACTATCAAACTGCCACTACTAAGGGGCAAAATGAAAATAAAGCAAAGACAGCAAAAAAAAAAAAAAAACTTTCACCACCTCCCAATCTGGCTGCTGCTCCTTCCCTCACCATGTTCTCCCACTACAAGCAGTGCACAATACCAAATTTATGGATCCAATCCTACCTACTGCTTTTCCAACAGTCTCCTACACTGCTGTTACATAACCTGCAGCAGTCTCGGCTAATTTACATCAGACCAGACAGGAGGAAAGACAAGGACATTACACTGCAACTTAGATTTTTTTAATAAAATACTACTACACAATTTCAATACAGAATAAATTACCATTGAAAACATCCTGTAAGACAAATACAATTGGTCTCTCTCTCTCATCTGACAATCTAAGCTCACGACTACAGGCATTAGATTTCAAATATCTAAATATCACTATTTACAAAAATAAACTCTATTCTGGTCCCAGTGAACACTGTTTTTATGCAGAAATTACCACAACACAAGAAAGTAATGACAGTAGATCATACCTAGCTTTTACATGACATGCAACATTTCAGTAACAAAATTTAAAAATAAAGACTAAATAATACAACAGCATATTATAGCACACCACTAATGCTGAACGGACACCATCACTCATGTACTCTGCATCTGCCTATACCAGGATATTAATTTATTTCCATTTGTTTACTGTAAAGTCCAACCGGATGACAAGCCCCTTTTCAATGGAGGCATGTGGAGAAAAGCTTCACAGTAACAGCAGTACATACACAAGATATACAATATACAAGATATACAACATACAGAATACTCAGGTAACATTATTATGGAAAACACTAGAATGGATTACCAAGTTTGTACCAATTGGCAGTACAATGTTTCAACCCTTGTAATGACTTTTTATTAATTCCATGGAAAAGATTTTAAATTGTGTGTGTGCGTGTGCGTGTGCGGTGTGTGTGTGTGTGTGTGTGTGTGTGTGTGTGTGTGTGTGTGTGTGTGTGTGTGTGTGACTTAATACGGTTTCTTATTTGAGATAATGGCCTTGTGGAATGAGTGAAGAGTTATTTGGAGGAAGAGACAATGACTGGACAAATGACTTTCAAACATTCATAAAGTTTAAAAGGCAGAATCTCTCTATGGACCATATCACCTTGCCAACACCTACCTTTTTAAGGTACTACCTTCTTTGAAGAAAGTCAGATTAGGGATGAACTTATAGGCACTAGACCAGCTGTCAAAATTTGCATTACAGGAAGCAATGGCATGAGTGTTTTCCATTAACAGAAGACTTTTCCACAGACGGGAAGCACCAAATAATAAATGTTCCTCCAGCAAGTGTCTGCTGATGGAGATTCAAGCCCTTACTTCCAGTGTTCAGCAGTCGCTGGCTGTTTGGAGGAGAAGGAGACTGAGGGGCTGGGTCCCTAACAGCAAGGAATAAGGGTAGAGCTTCAAGCTGGGATTCATAGCGGAGAGTCTTCAGGTCTTGTGATCTTTTTGGTTAGGGTATTTTACTGCTGAATTTGTCTAATCAGGACAGACAAAGGTATAACTGAAGTCATCTCATTCAGGTCAAAAGAAGATACTCAAACTGGGTAAAAACAGGAGGATTTCCAGACTATTGGTGTAACATGGTGGTCAAAGGATAAGGTGTCGTCTACTAAGACAATGAGATCTCAAACAACCACATCAGGTTGGAGAGGGGTGCTGCCTATAAATAATATAAATTGTTGAGATTTATTTAACAAAGAAGAGTACACTCCCACCCTTCTATACATTTAAATCTACTTCTACTATATCAGTAATTTGTATTGGTTTAGTCCTTAATGCAGTAGCAAAGTATCAGAGGCCGAGCAAATGACAGCAATCAGCTTGCATTCACGGGCAAATTTAGCTAGCCGTGTGTGTGTGTACACACACAAAGACACAGACTTGCATATAAAAAGTGCACATACCCCTATTAAAATGCCAAGTTTTTGTGACATAAAAAGACCGCAACAAAATAATTTCAAAACTTTTCCCACCTTTAATGTGACCTATAACTGGTACAATTCAATTGAAAAAGACACAAATCTGTTAGGGGAAAAATATAAAACATAAAAAACCTACAATAAGCTGGTTGTATAAGTGTGCACACCCTTAAACTAATACTTTGTTGAAGCACCTTTTATTTTCATTACAGCATTCAGTCTTCTTGGGTAGGAGTCTATCAGAATGGCACATCTTGACTTGGCAATATTTGTCCACTACTCTTCTTTGCAAAGGTGCTCCAAATCTGTCATATTGTGAGGGCATCTCTTGTGCACAGCCCACTTTAGGTCACCCCACAGACATTCTATCAGATTTAAGTCTGGTCTCTGGCCGGGGCAATCCAAAACTTTAATTTTCTTCTGGTGAAGCCATTCTTTTGTTGATTTGGAAGCATGCTTGGGGTCATTGTCATGCTGAAAGGTAAAATTCCTTTTCATCTTCAGCTTTCTAGCAGATGCCTGAAAGTTTTGGGCCAAAAGTGATTGGTATTTGGAACTTTTCATAATTCTCTCCACCTTGACTAAAGCCCCAGTTCCCACTGAAGAAAACCAACTCCAAAGCATGATACTGCTACCACCAAACTTCACCGTGGGGATGGTGCTCTTTTGGTGATGTGAAGTGTTGTTTTTGCACCAACTGTTTTGGAATTATGGCCAAAAAGTTCAACCTTGGTCTCAACAGACCAGAACACATTTTCCCACATACTTTTGGGAACCGATGTATTGTTTTGCAAATTTTAGCCAGGCCTGGATTGTGTGTGTAAGAAAAGGCTTTGTCTTGCAACCATCCCCCATACTCCAGACATATGTAGAATATGGAGAAAGTCACATGTAGTACACAACAGGTACTTGCCAGAAATTCCTGCAGCTCCTTCAGTGATGCTGTAGGTCTCTTGGCAGCCTCCCTGCCCCGTTTTTGTCTTGTCTTTTCATCAATTTAGGAGGGATGTCCAGTTCTTTGCAACGTCACTGTTGTCCCACATTTTCTCCACTTTATGATGACTGTCTTCAGTGTGTTCCATGGTATATCCAATCCTGTGGAAATTTTTTTGTACCCTTCTCCTGACTGCTACCATTCAACAATGAGATCCCTTTGATGCTTTGTAAGCTCTCTGTCAACCACGGCTTTTGCTGTAGCAGGCAACTGAATGAATGTAAGGAAAATCCCACTAGGACAGCTGACCCTTATTTGGGGTTTACTTCATTTTATTTACTGGCATTTGATTACCGGGAAAGTCGACAGGCCAGGTACCCCATTTTCAGTGGGGGCCCGGGGAGAAAAGCTCCAAGTTATACATAAAACTGGACAACTCAAACTTTAAAAGATTTACATAAAATAAGCTGCTAAAAAATAGACAAAAACTAATAAAACAGATCCAGCAGAGTCTCTAATTGATGGCAGGTATGTACCCAAGAAGACTGAAAGCTGTAATTA